>NC_139807.1:915084-1060084 GCF_963457635.1 Microchirus variegatus | reverse complement strand
GCCTTTTTGGCACGGGGCGGCACTCGCAGCGGCGTCCTTTAAATGTTGACGACTGTCAAAGTGGCTGATGCACGAGTAAAGTTGGGCGCAGCAACAGAATGACACTAATGGTCATCGTGGCCCATATACGCTGTAGCACGACCTCTCGATGGATGTTTTCGAACCATCAGTTTGGATGAAAACGGTTCGTCTTTGCTATCGAATCTCATCTCAAAATCACGAAAAACACAATCTCACTCACAATAAAACAGGTAAGTGGTTTTAATGTTGTGCCTGATGGAGCCAGGTCCTGTTGAGCTGTAATGTGCTGCACTGAGAGGAGTTTTCTGCCGTTTGTTCCACCAGAGTGAATTAAATGTTCACGTTTTAAAATGCATTATAGCTTTTAACAGCAGCAGAAACAAAACCATCAGTCTGACCATAATATGGTGCATTGGTAACCTTCGTATACAAAGTGCATTTAATTGTGGGGGTTTTTCCACATCAGATAAACATTTATTTACTATTTATTTACCCTGTTTTTATGTCTCCTGCTGCAGAGGCCGGTATTTGATGACAGTATGTGAAAACACTGTTGAAACATTGTGAAAAATGTCTTCATAGGAGACAAATACTGAAAAAATCTTTCATATTACAGCGTGTTATATTTATATTAAAGGTGCCATATGTAAGAATGTGGCCAAAAACGGTTACTACACTCAAATTCAAAATACCGAGGTCTTTTACGTTTCGTTTTCTGACGTAACTGGCAACCCGTGGTTGCTCGGCAGCTGAGACTCTACTGACTGCAGTGATTGGTAGACGGCGGTAGGTGGCGCCACATGACGCCAAAACATGATTTCAAAACATAAACATGATTTGCAGTCTGCAAAATATTTTTTTAAATGCAAATATTTTGTCTGTACTGTTGTTGTTGGTGAGTTCAGTTTGTTATATGAACATTATTCCTGAGTCTCTGTGACATATTAGGAGGATTTTATCATTTATTACATAATGCACCTTTAAAGTTATACACTATATAAATACAAAATAAGATGCAATTGCGTTGGTTGCAAGAGCAGCAGAATATAAAGGATGTTTTGTCTCTATTGAATTAAATAGATTATAACCGTGTGCACATTAGCGACCGTTTTCAAAACGCTAAATGAATTACAAAAGAAAACGTTTTAGAAAAACCGAAATCAAGAAAGAAACAAAAAGTCTGATTAAAATGCTTTATCATTTTTCCACATTTGCTAATAAATGAGGATGAACTGACTTAGGGAAAAAGGACTTAACTCAACTGCAACTAATTGCTCCTTTCATCTATCCAATTAAAAGCAGAATTTTAATCCGAGTAGTTTATTTCTTGTTTTGATGGCCCATCACATGCAACAGCCTTTTAATCAGCACAAAAATGTAAGCATTGCATATTAATTCAGCACTGAAGGGACGCGCCGTTATTTACGCTGCTGATTTCCATCACTCTCTCCCTGCACAGGACTCCTTCAGGGCCAAACCCCCGTCCTACCCTCCTCTACCCTCCCCCTCCAATGACTGGGCCTAATTTAGCGCCACACACCAAAGGAGGTGCTGGCAGAGCTAGCCGCTAACTGCTAACATTTTCAATCCATACCCACTCAGGTGTGTATGTGTGAGAGGGTGCGACGAGGTTGTTAAAAATGGTGCCGAGGATCAATAAGATGTTGTTGGGGGAACATCAGTGAGGTGGCATCACAAGTTGTCATGTGTGATGTTTGTGAAACGTATCTGGAACGTGTGTCTTCCTTCAGCCGCCACCGTGCACGCCCACACACACACACACACACACGCACAGTCAGCAGCCACAGCTCAGCGTTGCTCGTGCATTCCTGTGATGAAACAGCTCGGTTGCATGAGGTAATCGCACCCTTACCCAAATGAGATGGTAATGCTTTCACTCAGGGAATTCAGCAGCAGCAGCAGCACCTAGATGGAGGCTGTGCTCACCACACAGCACTAATAATAGAGCCTCCGTTCTCTTAACTTGAAATCTATATTGTACGCTTCAAAAATGAGATCAACTATATGGGTCAGTGGGATTTCCGTGAGAGAGAGAGAAGGAAAAAAAAAAACACACAAATGGAACCAAGAGAAATATGCACCGCTGACAACAGATCTAAGGAAGACAGTGGCTAATAAGAAAATGATTTGGGCAGAGTTACAGCTCAGAACTTTAATTAACAGAGCTGTTTTAACTGATTGAAAGGGAATACATGTCCACACTCGTGCGCACGCGAGCCTAATTATTTCTCCCCGACTCCTTGATTGTCTAAATAGGCTTTATAAATAAAAGCACAAGTGGCTTGAAATGTTCAAAGGAAACTATTTTAGAAATGGGAAATGATCAAACAACAGTCTCTGGTAACTTCTGTGATCTGTGGAGCCCGGATACATGAGGACTGCAGTCCTTCATGATGCTGAGGAGGATGATGAGGATGAGGAGGATGATGAGGATGAGGATGATGAGGATGCCACACACGTGTTTGCATCATTCATAGGGAGGACATTCTGGACATAATGCATTGCCTATATAGACCCTCACCATCACCACTAAGTGTCTAACCCTAATTCTAACCCTAAAACCAGAAATTGAAACAATTTTAGGGATGTCAGAATGTGAGGTCCAGCAAAAATGTCCTCACTTTCCCAAAATGTCCTCACTTCCTTGGTTCATATATCAATTTTTTTTTCTCAGTTCCTCAGAAATGAGGTCCCCATGAGGACTCTTCCTGAGTAGGGAGGACATTCATAGACATATTGCATTCCCGAGCACCTAACCCTAACCTTAACCATCACAACCAAGTGCCAAACCTAAATCTAATTCTAACCCTAAAACCAGGTTTTAATCCTGAAAAAGACATGTCAGAATGTGAGGACCAGCAAAAATGTCCTCACTTTCCCAAAATGTCCTCAACTCCTTAGTTTTATATCAGTTTTTTGGTCCTCACAAAGATGCCCATGCGCACACACACACACACACACACAGGTTCATATATCAAATTATTTCTCAGTTCCTCAGAACTTAGGTCCAGCAAAAATGTCCTCACTTTTCCAAGATGTCCTCACTTCCTTGGTTATATATCAGTTGTTTGGTCCTCACAAAGATGCCCACACACACACACACACACACACACACACACACACACACACACACACACACACACACACACACACAGGTTCATATATCAATTTTTGGTCTCAGTTCCTCAGAAATGAGGTCCCCATGAGGACTCGTCCTGAGTAGAGAGGACATTCATAGACACAATGCATGCTCGAGCTCCTTCACCTTAACCTTAACAATCATAACTAAGTGCCAAACCTAGACCTAAGTTTAACTCTAACCCTTAAACCAGGTCTTAACCCTGAAAAATACATATTTAGGGCTGGACCAGCAAAAATGTCCTCACTTCCCAAAATGTCCTCACTTCCTTAGTTATATGTCAGGTTTTTTTTTGGTCCTCTCAAAAACACACTATTCTCCACCTCTAACATATTTTTTCACAGCTCAATAATGTGTCTTTGCTCAGACTTTCCACAGGTTTCCATCATATTATGATAAAAGAAGACGCAGAAGGTTAAATATGTCACAGATTATAATAAAAATGTTTCCATATCATTACGACAGTGACTTCAGTTGGTGTCGTGTGTCACTAACAACACAACCCACGCTGTGTTTACTGTCTGCTCTGTGCAAATGGCTGGTGTCTGACTTTACTTCAAATGCTAATAAAAGCATCGACATAGGAAAATATATCAGTTTAAATAAACAAATAAAAGTCTGTACTTACTGTACTCTCAGGCGTCTTGATATTATCGTGGCCCCTCAGATGTGGAATTATCTAGATTAAGACACAGAGAATAGGTAATTATGCATTTCATAATCATAATGACAGTCAAATACATAGTTTTTAGTGATTAATTTATGGGTTAGGGTTCAGTTAAGAAGCAGAAGAGTGAACAATAGTTTGTGCAGCAGACTCTTTATTTATAGGGCTGCGTGTGCGTGTGCATAGCTCTGTGAAAGCAGGCTGAGGATTTCCTGTTTGTTATTCTGAGGGCTTTGCATTTCCAAGAGAACGAGAATCTTCTCCATCCAAATTAAAAGGTGTCAGATGTGTTGTGCAATCACGTCATTACGTAACCACAGCAAATACAATGACATTTGAAAGCGTACAGATCTGCTGCTCATCATCTCCTGCAGGAAACTATATATGAAACGCTCTATTTACACGACTGGTTTTTGATCAGAAGACAAACACGAGATTACTCCTTGTTGTCCAAAATAGATGCACTCACTCATCTCATATCAACCTTATTAGACTTTTGAAGTCAGAATCTTGGGAAGAAAGTCAGTGTGGCTATTTTCTTTTTTTATATACGTTAAAAAATGCACAAACACCCACACCAACACGTGCACACATAGTACTGTTGCACAGCTCATTAGCATATCACAGTACACATCCTATACCAGGTTAGTCTTCCTTATTGATCATGAAAAAAAAGATGAAGAGACAAATCCATCGCTCTGCCGGTGCCGATCTCAGATCCTTAACCTGGCTGCCTCAAAGCTCAGCTAACTCCCCTCTCTCATGCCCTCTGTGCTGCCTTTACTCTGCGGCTAATGATAAACTCTGCGTCCGTCAATAGTTTCACTTCAGAGTGACGCGCCGCTCTGTTTGGATTGTTGTGTTGATGACTGTACGCTGCCGTTCTAAGGTTTGGGCTCACCTATGCAATTTGTGTTGTGTTTTCCATTAAAAGTCAGACTTTTATTCACCAAAAGCGTTAAAATGAATAGAAAATATAGTCAAGACATTGACAAGATTAGAAATAATGATTTTTAATTCAAAAACGATAATTTTGCCCTTGAAAATTTGCTTTCGGCAAAACTGCGAGCACCCAGAAGCTAGCTACGCTATCTGCTAGCTGTGTTAGCTGTGCTAACATCATAGCACAAGGGTTTCCAAGGGTTTTCTAATCATCCAATAGTCTTCTAACGGCATTAGCAAACACAATGTACCATTAGAACACTGGAAATGTGCCTCTATACACCTATGTACATATTCTATTAAAAACCATAGTCAATAGTCGTTTACCACATTAACAATGTATAGAGCAGGGGTGTCAAACGTACGGCCCGGGGGCCAGAACTGGACCGGCCAGAGGGTCCAATCCGGCCCACAGGATGAATTTGTTTAAATGACAATGTCAAATACGATATTGTTCACTTCCAGATACCTGTGACTAAAAGCTTGTGCCTTTACAGATCTAGTGTGACGTGTAAATGGTAGATTTAGGCATAATATTGTCGAAATATTTGATTTCTCCATAAATTTCATGTTTTGTAAAATTCATTAAATAAAAATTTTAATTCAGAGTTCTTGTTTTTCATAGATTATTATGCTATTATTTTAATGGTACGGCCCACTTGAGATCAAGTTGTGCTGCACGTGGCCCCTGAAGAACAATGAGTTTGACACCTCTGGTATAGAGTGTATTTATGATTCATTTAATGTTATATTCATTGACAAAAAAAAGGGCTTTTCCTTCAAAAATAAGGACATTTCTAAGTGACTCTAAGTGACATTATTACCTGATTTTCACTGATCAAACAAACCCAGTGGGACGGTTTTATTGGCCTTTGATCGCAGGTCAAACGGCTCCGACTAAGACATTCTTGTCGTCATCTGTTTCATTTTTGGCAGAAGTACAAATGTATAGGCGTCATTTCCAGTGTGACGCTAGAGTGCATTCACCCTCCGGTCAATACCAGAGCTATGGTACTTTAGATTAGGGAACACATATTCACCATTGACTTGGTGCTGACTAATATGCATATAAGTCGCATACTAGCCCTTTATTACTAAATACAGGGTGTCCACGGGGTCTTAAAAAGTCTTAAATCCAATAAATTGGAATTAAAGGCCTTAAAATGTCTTAAATTCTCCTAAAATCTCATAAAAGGTCTTAAATAGAATTTTGAAAGGTGAGAATTCATCGAGCACCACTAGCTAGTGCGCTGTGCGCGCGCCGCGGTGCGTCACAGCTTAGCATAGCAGCGGAGAAACCTTAACGAAAGCCGAACGAAACCTTAAATTTTATTAATTGTGGTCTTAAAAAAGTCCTGCAGAGACCCTGCAATATATTAACACCTTATGGAGGAAAAACCTTAATTCCGCTAGAATTCTTGCAGCTAGAATAGTCGTTTACCATGTTAACAATGTATAGAGTGTATTTATGATTCATTTAATGTTATGTTTATTGAAAGAAAAGTGCTTTTCCTTCAAAAAATACGGGCATTTCTAAGTGTAAATACATAAAACCATGATTAAGTGGCGTTGCATTTGTGCCACAGGTTTGCTTCCGTCTACAGCGTCGACGCCGCACCAAATCACATTTGTCCTCTCCATTAACGTCGCAGCCCTTAAAGCAACATATCATCACAGCGCGGCGCTCGGTGCAAAACTGTAATTGAAAAGGCCCAAGGGGAATTCCTGGGTCGTGCGAGCGGGGGCCCCACTAACCGCCGCCGCCGCCCGCCCACCCCTACATCCATCATTGTAGAGTTAAGGCCCTGGGGTGTTCTCGTAGCGCTGAAGGTTAACAGCGAGATCACCAGCGATCGGGCAGATCCTCACTTACAGCTCTGGGAACACGTGGCCCCCGTGGGCTTCGAACCCGCCGATGCGAGCGCTACATACAAGCGTCACACGTCAAGTACATGAAAATGGAGTGTGCGAGCGCGTCCGTGTTCGGTGAACGGATGGACTTCAAGAGGGGAAGTGATCAGAAACAGAATCCTTTCCTTCAGATGTGGAGTTCACAGGCTCGATGGCACCGGCGCCTTGCGATGCTGCATACTGCAACCAGATCAAATTAAACACGTGCGATTACTCGCCGCTTTGAAACCACTCTGGACGGCGATCAATCTGATCCCTCAAATAAGCAGAGATTTTGACAATTCAGACTAAAAAAAAAAGCATTCGAACGCTGCATCTCAAGGAAATTAAACGCCGCCCGCTAATGAAACGTGATAGTTTTGATAGACAGCGAAGACAACAAGGCGATCAAAAGCGCCTTTTCAACGTTTGTCTAACAAACACTTCAAATGCGTTTTCCTTGTAAAAGCAGACGCAAGAGAGTGTAACACATCATTTCTCAGAGATCATATACTGTGGAGGTGCTCACGAGCCAAGTCCAAGATAAAGGCGTCAAACTCCTGGCGCCGCGTGCAAATTTAAACATATTCATCTGACTCTTCACATACATGAAAGCTATCGGCTGCCTCTGCCAGCGAGTGGAGGACATTAAGGCTCAGCCCCGCTTGATCTCTGATGACAGGGGTCTGGAGGAGGGATTAGAAGCACGGGGACCAAAGTTATGGTCATTCCCTTAAAAGTGTGGCATTGCATCTCATAGGCCTGGAGCTTGGTGGATTTGAAAGATCTTCAAAGGTCCTCCTCCACCATACAAACCCACTTTAACTCCCACCAAAAAAAAAACCTTGGAAGTTCAAAATTCCGAAAGATCTGGACTTTTTAAAGAGAAAAAAAAAACATTTGAATTACGACGGATCGTCGTCAAAAACTACGGCCCGAAACTTTCGCTTCCGCTTTTGTTGTCATCATTGTCAGTGGGCGTGGTTCAGCTCCTGAGCTTAGCCGCTCACAGGAGAACATTAAAGTCGCCATGATAGCTCAGAAACTGTCATATATGGGATATCTGTTATGTAAGGCATAGATAATAAATGAATTTTAAAAAAAAATACATCTTTTAAGAACCATCCACAGGGACAAATTGCAATTCATCAAAAGACAAATATGCATTAGATATGACGAGAGGCGGGGCCTTTTCTTTTCTTTCTTTTTTTTTGCATTTTGCCCTTTCAGTGTTACTCAGTTTCTGGCAAATTCTGCAACAATAGTCGGGGAACTGAGTGTTCCAGCAGCTCGGGCTTAAGTTGACAGGGGAGGGAGTGTTGGTGAGAGTGAATGGGAGCCTGGTTTAATAAGCTCTGGTAAAGGCCAGTCGACACAGGGTGCAACACAAGTGCAGGCGAAGAAGAAGAAGAAGAAGAGGAAGAGGAAGAAGAGGGGGAAATACATGAGAGGAACGGCCCATTCACCGTTTCATGACGCGTAAAAAAAAAAACACGGGAACAAACAGTCGCGATTGCATTGTCTTACATAAGAGCGCTCGCTTCTGACGGCATGTTTTAAAAGATTACTAATTGTCAAGCTGTCAAATTAACACGAGCTCAGACATGAAACAGATTGCGTTACTAATGTTTGCTGAGAGGAAACAAGTGACACGAGCGACGCCGACGACGATTCGTTCATTTCACCTCCCCGTTTCATCTCGTCGAGCGTTTGCATCATATAGCGTTGCAATTTTAAAAACGCATCTTACTTTCGCAAAAAAAAAAACCCCAATGCTGCCTGGATACCAAACCCCCTCAGTAGGTGCACTATTCTGCAGAGTGGAAAAGAGAGAGGGGGTGGGGGGCAACTGTAAGAGAGGAAAAGCAAATATGTGAGTCAGGTTCCAGAGTCTGGCAACGCCGCCGACCATGGGCACGACAATGGCAGGGATTAGACGGTCAATCTGAAGGAGCCATGGAGGGTGAAGAACGGCCATGAAGCTGCAGGGATAGAGATAGAGATGGAAAACACAGGACCTGGTTTGCAAAAGGGGGCGACACTGGGCTGGATTAGAAGAAGTTTGAGGAGCAGGAGCTACACCAGTGGCCTGATGCGTCGAGATTGGGGCGAAAAAGAGAAAGAAAAGAAAAACCTCGAGACTCAGTTAAATTCACTCTCTGGGTCGACGCAGTCGCTGCAGCTTAACGCTCACCTCGCAGAAAGTATGTGTGTGTGTGTGTTACGCAAGATGTCGTACATGGTTATGATGATGCATAAACCAAAGACCCGGTGTGACAAAGCAGCCCACCCTCTGCTAACACAGCTGGGGCTCAACGCAAGGATAGCAAAACCCCGTAACCACAGGGTGGTGGGTGTGTGGTGGTGGGGGGGGGGGGGGGGCTGTGGCAATTCAGAGGATCCTATGAAGCGAAGTGGGTTTTATTTACAGTACAACGTTTGTAGACTTGGCCAAAATGGTGTATTGCGCTTGTTGCTAGGCAGAAAAGCGCGAGAGTAAAGATGGCGGCGGACAAATGGCGAACTGGGAAGAGGAGGTCTAATCAGCTGTGATTATGGGGGGGGGGGGGGGGGTCGAGGGGAGGGTGTGGCAGGGTTCAACGGTTACAGAATAGCATCTCAGCATGGATCAGACTACACCACGAGATTACTGCACACCTAATTCTTCTTTTTTGTAATGTTTTTCATACAAAGCCTTTTTCTGGGCTTCATTTCCCCTCCTCTACTGTGTTGATATTATCTTAGATACCTTAGAGGAAACGTGGGAATTTGTATTGGAGTCGCGATGATGAGATAAGATTCAGGTTAAGCTCAGCGAGACAAAGAGAAATATGTTTTTTTTGATGACGTGACTTTTAGAAACAGCAGTGGCTCCTGATGGAAGCTGCAGATAAAGACGTGTGGAGCTGATGACTCTGAGATCACTTCACCTCCGTTTACTTAAAGAAGTGAAGCGTTTGACCTCGGCCGTGACAGTTCTAGATCTACTTCAGACCATGAGGAACTCTACTTACACCAGAACAATTCTAATAATGACGCAAAAGACACAAATACAGTAGATCTTTTTGCAGCACTTGGTTTCAAACTGGTCGTCGAAATTGTGCGAAAAAGTGATGTCAAAATTCAAACAAGCATCTTCTAAAAAGTGTCGGCGAACAACTTTATCACCATCTCCACAACAATTACACCATAACCACAGGAAATGTCGCCGCTTACTTTAAACGTTTCACTTTAATATTATAATTAAAATGTTTTAAACGACGTCTGTTGAACGACGTTCAAATAATAATAATAATAATAATAACATAACTCTCCCCGTCCATCAACTCTTTCAAATCACCATTTCAAAGACGTGAAATCTTTGCACTTTTGCCCTGATTTTTTTCCTCTGGACTCGTGTGAAGAAAATGGATAAATAAGATAAATAAGGTCAGATATCATTTGCATGTTTAATGGTACAAAATGCTGACACCAATACACACACAAGTACAAAGTCAACGGCTCTGCTCGAGGCAGAGGGATTCTTTTCTTCTTCTTCTTCTCTTTCTATGACCCTGTTCATCATAACGTTGACCCGTTCACGCTCTACAGTAATAAAGCTATTACAGTTGACTTTCCTGAGCAGGACGAGGACAGACACTCATTATTTACAACATCTTTAAATGCGTCATTAACTCATGAACTCTGCTCAAACCTGGTCACTAGGTTTCCTTTTAAGTGGTGTGAACTAACGTCCATTAGGAGAGACTACAAATGAGTTTGGCCTCAGTCAGAGTGAAGCAGGCAGCAAAAAAAGAAAAAGAATGAAAAGGAAAAGGAATGTTCCAATTTCAGTTCTCACAATAATAAAGGGCTGGTGCATTTGACAGAATATAAGAAACATGGACGAAAGTGTCAATAAAGCAGTGAACTTCAAGTATTTTAAGGAAAAACTCACATGAAAAGTTCTATTTCGCATTTTTTTTGAACAGTCATCAATGAAGTTTAATGCTTTTGGAGAATGAAATCACACATTTTCCTTTTCAGGTTAATTATTTGAGGAGATAATCATGATTAAAACGTGTTTAATTATTAGTATTTGGACTTAAAAATAAAATAAATCAGGTTTAAATCATTTGGACAATGTGCAAAAAATAGTGAGATACAAGATGCAAAAAAAAGAAAGTGTAATATATATAAGGAAGAAAAGCTATGAGTATGTCGCGTGACCTTGTGGCAAACAGGTAAACATCATATTGCACGCATTTCATGACGCAGTTAGTTAACGATAATCCCGGATTATGTGCTGGTGTGACGATCAGATTGGGAATATTTAACTTCACTTTAAAACAAAACTGATTCGTTTGCTCAGTTTTTGACAAACTTCAAACACAAAGACACACACACACACACACACACACACATATATATATATACTGTTGCTCCTGTAATGGCGGATACCTCAGACACTAAAACACACGCACGTTATAATCTGCGCAAAATTATTAATCTGCAAGTAAGGCATCGGTTACTGGACATTTATGACATTTTATTATTATTATTATTATCATCATTCTTATTATTATTTAGAGAATTAAAAATAAAAAGTCAAATAAAAAGACAGCGGGGTTTTTTGGGTCCACGATGGAAATGCATTGATTGGCCTGAACCACACACGTCTGATCAAAGAGAATATAGAGACTTTAATAAAATATAAAATACATATTTAATTATACAGTAGCCTTATGTACAGTATGTTAATGAATCACTTTAGAATAAGTTTGACGAAACACTGGTTTATGCTCACACACACACACACACACACACACACACACCAATGGGAAGAAGAAGAATGTGTAATGAATGGAGGGAGAAAAATGAATGTAATCAAGAAATAATAATATAAAAAAAAAAAATACTGAGCCTCGCTTTATTTTAATTACAATCAAATCGTGCTTCAGGCCCATGTATCACGCAGGCTTCTTATTATGATTATGATTATTATGATGATTAGGTCTCAACACGTAACAAATAGAAAGATATTTCATGATATTTCTTCTCGTGTGTCGACATAAAAACATGAATAACGTGTTTCTCTGCTCCCACACACACACACACACACACACGAACACCTATTACATTCAACAAAGAGCCAACATTCAAGAAGAGAAGCTTCAACATTCTCTTTCCACAAGAGGCAGATTTTTCTCTAAAAATCCTCTGTCACTTTTTATGTCTTACATAAGATATATATATATATATGTGTGTGTGTGTGTGTGTGTGTATATCTTTAAAACACACGCACACACTTTGTAAAAGTTCCTCTAAAACCCACTGTGGGAACAACGCGTGGAAAGTTTCCAAAAGGTGTCACAAATGTGTGATTCTATGCTCACGAAAATACACAGAGTAATAAAACACAGCTGGACGTTACGGTTCTAATATTACGGATGAGGATGAGGAGGATGAGGAGGATGAGGAGGAGAGTGGAAAAGAAAGTATAGGCCCATAAAATCTAAAGTGGTTCACATGTGACTCTCAGAGAGACGAGATGTTATTGTGTGGGAACGAGTCCACGCCGCTGTGGCACGTGTACCAGCCGTTCACGATGCTTTTCTGGAACGAGGACGTGGAGGGGAAAGTCCTCGGGCTCTGGGCGAACGTGTGACCCGTCTGCCCGCACGAATACTGCGAGGCCTGGGACCTGTAGCTGGATGATGATGATGATCCTCCTCCTCTCTGCAGCAGCAGAGGCTCCAGCAGAGGCTGTGACCTGTGAGCGTTGTAGTCCAAACTGCTGTCAAACGTGTGATGGAAACGTGACCTCGGGGTCGACTGGTCTCGACTCTCTGGGGACAGCGGGACATCGTGCGTGTGTGCGGCGGAGGAGGAGGAGGAGGAGAGGGGGGGATGAGCGGGGCTGATCTGGGCTCCGTCGGGGACTCGGGTTGACCTGGCTTCAGCGTCGTGACCCCCGTCACCGGGACTCTCGCTCTTGGCCGCGTCGTGCGCCTTGTTGCAGTGCAGCTTCATGTGCTTGCGCAGCGAGCTCGGGTGCGTGTAACACTTGTCGCAGCCCCTGACCTTGCACATGTAGGGCTTGTCGCTGGAGTGCACGTGCGAGTGCTTCTTTCTGTCGCTGCTGTTCGCGAACCTCCGGTTGCAGCCCTCGAACTCGCATTTAAAAGGTTTTTCACCTAAAAACGTGCAAAAAAAAGAGAAATGACGAGGAGTTATACCCAAAAGATGCTCACACAGGCCCGTGCATGCAGCCTCCCAACATGTAGGCCCTGCATGTGCTGCAGCCTCAGATCAGCTGAGGGCATTACAATAAACACACTTTTATAAAATGCACATTCACTGGAACAAAAAGCTGCAAAAACAGCTCTGTTCATTCATCATTTCAACACGAATGAGTTCAAAATGAAATGCTGAGAGTTTGCAGCACCAACACGTGACTTCATCCTCTGCAGAAGCTCTTAAGGCCACATTATACTTCTCCGACTGCGTATGCGTTATCCGTCTGCGTCACCACGGAGACGCCTCGAGCATTTATACTTCTGCGTCGTGGTGACGGACACTCGCTGCAATTTCCCGCCCGATCAGTAGGGGTCGCTGCGCAAGGTTGTTGTGCTTCTGGCTACAGTGAGCAATGGCGTCCGAGAAAGAAAGAGAGAGAAAGACTGTTGTTGTTGAAACAGTGGCCGTTTCTCACTTTTCTGTGTGACGGAACGCAGTTTTAAGATAACTTGAGGCGAGAAATTGGCCATTTAGAGTCTAAACATGTGCTGTGTGTATATAGATATGACGTATTTATAGTTTGGCAGCGGCGTTATCGGCGGGGATCAGCTCCACCTCTGTCAGGACGCCCGGAGCGCACTGAGAGCCGGCACAGAGCAGCTTAGCTCGGCCTGTCCTGAGGACCAATCGCAGCTCTTGCCGTCTCCGTAGTCCCTTGACGGAGTGACGGACACTTAAAAAATATTCCGTGCACCCGGAGACGACGCAGAGGCTCTTCGACAGGTTCTGCGTCGACGCAGAGGACTCTGCGTAGCTACGCAGAGCACTTTACGCAGGAGTATAAATTGGGCTTTAGTTAAACACGCATTAAGACTCTGGTGATGATGATGATGATGAGGCGACAGCAAGTGCAAAGATTTGCTTAAATGGAGTTGACCTGCAGAGAATGAATTATGGCGGCTATCAGGATGCTAATTGATCTTCTTGCACACACAAAACTGCCTACAGCTGCACACACACACACACACACACACACACACACACACACACACACACACACTGAAGAAACCAAAATCTGGGCACATTAATGAATAAATAGTTTCAGTTAAATCATCATTTATTAGCCTCCCCTCTGTCAATAACGGTGACATTTTTTCTTTTTTGGGGGACAAAGAAAAATCGATTTTTCTGACATAAATCTGCGTCTAATTAACAGACTGCGCATGTGCACGTGTTATTAAGCGTCTAAATATTCACTTTAGCGTTCATTAGTGAATCAATTTAGTCCATGTGAGCAGCTCGTACACGAAAGGCTGCATGGGCGTTTATTATTGTGTGAGGGCCTTTGCTATTGCTATTTATTTATTTAAAAAAAAATTAAATAATAAATCACATTTTCGCTTTAAATGCCTGGGTTTTTACTCAATTTTGAAAAAAAATGGGAGTAAAAGTTTGTGAAGATCAATAAAATATAAACTTGAAATTGACCGAGATGTTTTATTTAAAGTGAGGATGGAGATATAAATAAAACATCTTTATTCGAATGTGACTCAAATTAATGTCCTTTTCATTATTATTATTATTATTATTATATATTATTGTTGTTGTTGTTGTTGTTGCTGGACGTGAATGACTGCTGTGCACGTGCTCAGTCAGTGCAGGATGATTCCCTGGGAGGCAAAGAGAGAGAGAGAGAGAGAGAGAGAGAGAGAGAGACACAGCATCACTGCTACGTCACAGCTCTCCGGTGTCCCGGAATTTATTTAATAATTTAAGTGAATGAAGTGGGAGAGGCACCCACAGCACAGCACAGCACAGGGCCGCACACCACAGGGCCTGCAGACCCCCCCTCCTGTCCCCCCCTGTCGTTTGAAAACTACTCATCCGCGGTTCCTGCACGAGCCTCTTTTATTTACTCATGTTTATCTCCTGCAAAATAACACAGACTGCAACACGATTATGAGAATAACACAGGCCTGAATGGAACAATAATATAATAATTTAATTTAATAGAAATAGAATAAGGTAAAAATGCATTTATTAAGACTCATTATTATGATTGCAAAAGTTGTGATTTATTCAGCAGTGTATTATTATTATTTTGTTATTATTTGTTGATGAACTAACCTGTGTGAGTCCTCTTGTGGATCTTTAAATTCTCTGACCGCGCAAACACTTTCTCGCAGCCGTGGAAGGGGCACGGAAAGGGCTTCTCCCCCGTGTGCACTCTGACGTGGTTCACCAGCTTGTATTTGGCTTTGAACGGCTTCCGGTCGCGCGCACAGCTCTCCCAGTGACACACGTACTCGGAGTGCTCGGGTCCTCCGACGTGCTCCACTGTCACATGGGTGACGAGTTCGTACATGGTGCCGAAGGCTCTGGAGCAGCAGCGCAGCAGCTTCCCGGGCCCCTGATGGCCGTCACTCCACCTGCACACCAGCTCCTGCTTCACCGTTTGCTTTGAGCATCTGAGGAACGCGTCGCCGCCTCCTCCTCCTCGCTGAATGGCCATGTTCAGAGGTTTGTACAGACCCAGAAACTGTGAGACGAGCTGCTGGCTGTTGCCCTTGGGGCTGATGGTCTGGCCGTAGGGGTAAGTCCGGCTGAGGAGGTCGCCAGGTAGACCCAGCATCATCTGGCTGCCGAGGTCCCGGGATGAGTCGGTGGAGGAGGCGGCGTGGGCCTGCTCCTGGTAACTGGTGAAAAAGGCATGGCTCCTGTTGTCCCTGCAGCCGTGAAAGTCACGGTACCTTCCAATAACGCCATGTTGGTTCGCCCTCGATGCCAGTTGGTCGGTGACGGGTGGCATGCCGGCTCCAGAGAGGCTGCCTCCAATGAGTATGCCCCTGGGGTTGTGCTCTAAGCGGTGGCTGTGGTATCCAGAGTCTGGGAAAGTGGGAACCGAGTGGTGGTCAACGTAGGCACTGGACCTCGTCTCTGGGTAGTCCCGCAAATTGTGCGAGGGGCAGAGTTTTAAGGAAGTGCCCGCGGGGTGTCCCATGTGCTCTCCTGCCAAAGGTGGCAGCACCACGCTGGGCTCAGTATTGCTCTCCCCGGGGTTGACGCAAGAGAGAGGGCAGCCACTAAACCTGGAGAGGCTTGTCATGTTATGGTGTGAGTGTGGCTGCGAGTGTGCAGAATCAAACCAAATGCAGCACTCAGGACGCACCTAGGACCTCAGTCTCCATGTCCCCCTCTTGTTGTTCTTGTTGTTGTTGTTGTTGTTGTAGGCTTTATCATCTGCATGTGAAATTCTTGGCCGTGAACTTCGCAGAAGTACGCGCCACCAGACGCAATTTGGTGAGAGTTGATGTGAGTCCCATGCCGCTCACTTTGCCCTCTTGATTTGTGGCAATAACCGTGGTAGTAAAAAATGCTTCGAAACAGGCCATGGTGCAATATAAAAGCACAGCAGGCAAACCTGCTTTTAAAAAGGGAGCTTTGGGATTGGCTGGAATGCGCCGTGATTGACAGGCGCTGGGTTTGTTTTAAAAGGGACACGCAGGCGTTCACTGCACGACTCCGTTTTTCAAATATCGCACAGAAAAACGCTTTGAAATGCGCCGCGCGCAATGGACGGTCGCTCCCCCCAAAATATTGCTGCCTCTTTCACTTCACACACCATTTTTCCTCCAAAACAAAACCAAAAAAAAAAAATCCATACGTGTGAAAAACGCGCAGCTTAATGCGCAAGAGCTTAAACATGTCATAGTAACTGCACACATGACGCAGACACAGTCTGGATTTAGAGTTTTCTCTGGTGATCTTAGCAATGCAACATGTTACACACACACACACACACACACACACACACACACACACACACACACACACACACAGTGGACATTCCGTGTCCAGTGTCCATTTGGAGAGGAGTGGCACTGTTTTGGGAAACAGTGAAAGTTGCACGAAACTCATTTAAATGATTAAATCAGTCGTGAATCCGTGATTTAAAAAAAAAAAAAACACTTCTGATTTCAGTGTCCTTATAAAAATATAATATGAATAATTATAATTAAATAAAAAATGCATACTCATCAAAAAGAACCAAATTAGCCTTTATAATGTCCTAAAACTAATTTTACGCAACAACAATAAAACACAGTTTTTGGACCAACGAAAATTCCTTATCATTTTACATCTGAGGGGAAAATAAATAAAAGTTTTTTTTATTATTATTATTATTTCATGCAGATTTTGCCCAGCAGCGTCATCAGGGACCACTACAGAACAGGATGTACTATTTTACCTTTGAGCCCCAATGGTGAAGCATTTCTATACATGTATATATATATATATATATAAAAAACACACCCTCTCTTCTTTTTCTTTTTTTTCCCTCTTTAAATAAATTAATAATTATCATGAATAAAAAGTGGTGGTTACGTAAAAATGGAAATGATGGAACGTGACAAAGCGCAGAGGGATTGGCTCCAGTGTTCCTAGGAAACTCAGATAAACTTTCTTACTTTGGGGTTCTGTGAGGACACGCGCTCATACTGTATCCCCACACACACACACACACACACACACACACACATTCCCATAATTCATTTATATGTTATGCTCTTATTTAAACACGTGCAGATTAAAGGTTTAAGGTGGATTTTTATATAGAAGACTAAAAAAAAGGGAGTGGAAAAAAATAAATCCTTTTCCACAATTGTGATGCTGACGTCACCAGCAGTGGATCCTGACGCTGAGACAAAGCTTTGGGGCCCACTTGACATTAAGTGCCGCACAAACAGCACACACAGGCTCTCAGAACCGGCCTCATTCTGTCTGGATTGTAATGGACGCTGATGTTTGTCAACCTTTAACCCGAGGCGTTTCCTGGAAATGAGTGAGGGTCGAAGGCCAATAAAGGGAAAGTTTCCAATCTGTCATTCACACAACTATAAAGAGTGATAATAGCAGACAAGAAAAAACACTAAATAAAATTAAACAAGGATGTTGTTATTATAGGAGCCTATGACACCAGGTCAGGTTTGCAGCTTGGGCCCAATTCAGTGCATATTTTGATAACATTCGACTAAAATACTACATTTTCCTGTATGTTTGGCTTGTAATGCCCCTTAAAAAGTGTTTAAATGTGTATTATATTCTATTAGTTTCACTGTAAAAATACAATCAGCAAAAAAAGGAAAGGAAAAATGTGTGTTTGCTATATTTATTAAGCACAATTTGACATTATTATTGTAGATAAAGTCAGCCTCAGTGCAATCATACACACACATGAAGGCTTTTTTGTGTCACTATTATAATAATATTCACATTTTTATTTTTATTAATTGTTAAATTTGATAAAATATGACATATAAGTATTTTTACTCGGAAACTAAAATGCTCAGTTATGTTTTAGAAATCAACACATTCATATCAGGGAATACAGTATGTTTCATGTCCGTAAGGAGGCCCGAAAAATGGTGAACAGGTTTGTAAATATGAAGTTTTATTATAGTGTGTAATAAAATAATATTTTATCTGTGTGTGTGTGTGTGTGCTCATATAAACAGGAACAGGCCCATGCTAGTGTGTGTGCTGTTGTTTAAACTTATGCATGAAACCACACCACACCAACACACTAGCATGGGCCTGGTGCTGTGATGTGGGGATGGGAGTGGCACAGTCTTGCCATGACTTTATGAAATTTAGATGAATTAACAGGTTTTGGGACGATTCCATTTTGCAGACAGATGCTCCAGTAAATCACAGCAAGGAGTCAATTAGTCGTCTCCATCAGCCACAGGAAGGCAAACTTCAAATCAACCCGAAAGCAGTCAGAAAAAAACAAAAATGACGACTAACTAAGCACAGTTTATGAAATCCAGACAACAGTGCATGTGTGTGTGTGTGTGTGTGTGTGTGTGTGTGTGTGTGTGTGTGCAGGTATTGTTGCACTGAATTGTCTTTACAGCAGCATAGCAACAAAGGGTGATGACACACACAAAAATAAAAATCACTTGTGCGACTATATGTTCCTGCAGAAAAACAAAAGCACGGCTCAGAGAAATGTGCTGATGCAACACACAGTCAAGCCTTACATTTGTACAATCACACAACACAATAAGTTAAATTGTCATTTGTGGAGCAGAGCGACCTCACGATGGTAAAGTGCATCAGGACTGATGACACACGCTGTAGCTGCATGTGAGAAATGACAATACATGACATGTAATTGTCGTGTAAAAGCACCGGATGCATGTGTGAGTCGCTGTAGTTTGAGTTTTTATTTTATTATCTTTTTATTTTCCTTTGTTGTTGTTTTTTGAAATGAAGCAAGAAACCTGAGCTTTTTTGACTAAAAACAAGAGAACAAACACAAAAGTGTCGTCTTCTTAAGTCAAAAAACTGAGATTTGGAGAATTAACAACAGAAATTTAGTGAATTAATATATCGGTCATGTAATTCTGACAATTTTCTGTACATATAGAGGAAAAAAGACATGATTTTACAAAGCATTTAATTATATTTAGCAGTTATTTCACTATGGGGGGAGATTAGAACACAGTTTATCATTGTTATGGTCACTATTGAGTTAATATTCTCAAGCTCTTGCAGCCTAAAAACATGATGGAACTCTGGATTTATTTTCCCCTTTTCATGCAGCAAACTGTGCGGTTGTCAAAGACCAATGTGTTTGTACAAGAAATGATTCTCATAAATCTGGGTCATTTATCAAATGCAGTGATGTGAAACAGCTGCCTGGTGAGAATAAACGTCTAAATGTGAGCTGATGCTCATGGTTTTTGTTTCTTCTTCTTCTTCTGCAGCAGCAGCATGGAGGCTCTTATATGGAGGTATAAGCACACACAACAATATTATGTGATATTTTAAGGTAACGCGCATGCTCAGTGAAAACAAGGTTATGTTATAACCAATGGGCTATCCCAGCGCTCAGTGAGGTAACAGCAGCAGGGACAAGTCAATTATACATAAGTGCAGTCCTGCAGCAGGAAACTATATCAGCAAGCTGCCTCTGTGGAAATTAACCGTTTAAATAATAATAATAATAATAATAATTAAAAAATAAAACATGCATGAAGCGCGAATGAAGGGAAATAAAAGTCGAATTATTGTATTGAGTTAAATTCGATGGAGAAGGTGAAATAAAAGTGTAAATAAATTCATTAAAGTGATTTATTTTTAAACTGATTTTTGAAACTTTATTTACTGTTAAAGTTTGTTCAGTTTTAACACTCTCTTTTTTAACGTGTCAATGCAGTTTGGCACTTTTACGAAAATATGGCGTGGATAATAAAAATAAATAAATGAATGAATAATTGAAAGTAGAGGCACATTTATGTGTGATTAAATCCCTAGAAATAGAAAAATAAAATCTAATAATGAATTGTCCACCTGTAAAACACTGTGTTTTTACTCTTAAGCAACAGTTGCTTTACATTAGGCCTGTTCCTCTGGTGACAGAGCCTTGTTTTTCCTTTTTTTCTCAGCAAGAGCTCAGCGCCTCACAAACATTTGTGACTCATCTAAAACTCTGCCTTTTTCCCCTCTATACTTTCTCCTCTTTTCTTTTCTTTTCCACCATTCCACGGTGACAACGTGGCTGCAAGTGCACGGCACATATAACATTAAGTGGTGAGCGGGGCGTTCACGTTTCAACAAGCCAATAAAATATGGAGGGAATATAGGAAACTTAATAGGCTGCTTGTCACTTGTGCGAGTTCACAAAGGTCCCCGTAAATCTCAGAGTGCAAAAACTGCAAAGGCAAACTGTGTGTGTGCGTGTGTGTGTGAGTGTGTGTGTGTGTGTGTGTGTGTGTGTGTGTGTGAGTGTGTATGTGTGTGTGAGAAGAGAGTGAGAGTGAAGGGGGAGTAAACTGTGAGAGGCTGTGGAGAGAGAGAGAGAGAGAGAGAGAGAGAGAGAGAAGGAGGGAGGGCATCTTAAAGAGGAGGAAAAAGAAAAAGATGAAGTGAATCTCATTCGTCTTTTTGCTTCCAGATCAGGTTTTGTGCGCAAAAAAAGCGCAAGTGTTGTTCCTAATGTGCGCCATGCACGGCCATAATAACAACAAAAAAGGTATGCAGATAACCCTGCGACAACTGAATTAGCAACAGGCCTATAAGCAAATCCACAGATCTAAAAAAGTGCACATTTACGCACATTTACGCACAGCTCTCACTCACACACACACACACACACACACACACACACACACACACACACACACACACCTAATGCGTATTCCCTCCCCAGAAAAACACAACGGATAAGTCAGACAACTCACCTTTTCACACATCTAACTCTTTCTCGAGGAAATGTTCTGGGACTGAATGTGGGCTAGGATGAGGTCGAAAGCAGATTTGAAGATTTTTTTTTTTTTTAATAAGGGGGGGGGGGTGCAGGTCCCCTAAAAAATAAAGAATGTGTGCTCCTTCTTCCTGGGACAGAGAGCGAGGGGGAAACAGGGACGTGAAAGGGCTGTGGGAGTGTAAAAAGCGCCGCTTGAAGCAAAGCACTCAGCAGCAGCAGCAGCGTCTCTGAACTTGATCAGATTTTATGTGTCCTGCAGCGAGTCAGCGGCAGCCGCGTGAAACTTGCTCAATGGCACGGATTTCTTTTTTTTTTTTTGGTAAAGGGAGAGAGGAGGAGGAGGGAGAGGGTGAAGAAGAAAAATCAGGATTTTACAATTACTGCCATTTTCTTTCTGTCTTTTACTCCATGCGTCTTACACCCACAGTGGAGCTTTTGCGCAAAAGCAGCTCCAAAAAAGGCACATTTTGGAGCTCAGCCAAACACACGAAAGTTTCCTTTTACATAGACACACGTATATATATTCTGTTGCTTGTTATTAACCTTAAAACTCCTAGTGCTAACTTCTATCGCCACAGTAGTGTGTGCACACGTATGTGTTGTGCGGCGTAAAAAGTGTTTAGTGAGTTTCTGTCGGTGCATAAATCAGAAGCAGCTGCAGGAGACACGCACCGCACATAACAAGTACAGGATCCGCTCCGCGCTCTACCTGCAAAAATAATGCGCGTACGAGCCAATCAAATGAAACCAATCGAGACGAGCTGCCATCTTCAATAGCAAACGCTGCCAATCACTGCAGAGGCAGCCAATCAGCGCGCGTGGCCGCGGTCACGTGCCGGAGGGGTAGCTGCGCGCGGATTGGCTGCCGTGGCACTGCCTCCCGAGTTCATTTATGTTCTGGGAGTGAGTGATTGACTTTATCAGTCCAAGGACATCATCCGCCTGGAAAGGGGGGGAAGTTTGATCCTCTTTCTCACGGATCGCAGTCAACGGGAGCTTTTTTTTTCCTCCCGGCTCTGTGTTCGCAGAGGATTTTCCCCGGTTTGGCTTGTGAGGGTTTTTTTTAATTATTTTTCCATTTTATGATTTTTTTTTTCTTCCTCTTTTTGTGAGACGCTGATCCATCTCCGCGCGCGGTGCCTGCAGCGTGCGCGCTCCGCTAAACTGGATTTTAATTTTGTTTTCTTGCCCGTCTCCTAAGTTTTGCTTTCAAGCTCATGACTATGTTGCTTGATAGCGGTCCGCAGTTTGCATCGTTAGGAGTGGGGGGTTTCGGGACACCGCGGCACCACGACATCGGCAACAGAGACCCGGGTCTGGGACTGAATCCGTTCGCCGACTCCTCGCACTCCGCGGCTTTCAAAATCAGCCCCGTGGCGCACGACATCGCCTCCAGCCAGTCTTCAGCTTTCACCCCGCAAGCCTCCGGTTATGCAGCTGCCCTGGGACACTCACACAGCGGGCAGGTGGGTTCCTACGGAGGGGGAGCGTTCAATTCAACACGGGACTTTCTTTTCCGGAACCGGGGCGTTCACGGAGAGTCCACGGCGCCGAGCGCGCAGCATGGGATCTTTGCAGCTTCGGCGGGGGGACTGCACGGGCCGCCCGGGATCCCCGACAACCCCGGGCATCTGTTGTTTCCAGGACTTCACGACCAGGGGGTGAGCCACGCGTCGCCGAGTGGACATGTAGTCAACAGCCAGATGCACCTCGGCTTACGCGGGGACATTTTCGGAAGACCCGATCCTTATCGCCCGGTGGCGAGCCCTCGCACGGACCACTACGGAGCGCAGCTCCACAACTACAACCACCCCATCAACATGAACATGGGCATGAATGTGCCCACGCACCACGGTCACGCGGGGGCCTTCTTCAGATACATGCGGCAGCCGATTAAGCAAGAATTGTCCTGCAAATGGATCGACGAGAACCAGATGAACAGACCCAAAAAGACGTGCGAGAGGACGTTCAGCACCATGCACGAGATGGTCACGCACGTGTCCATGGAGCACGTCGGCGGCCCCGAGCAGACGAGCCACATTTGCTTCTGGGAGGACTGTCCGAGGGAAGGCAAATCTTTTAAGGCCAAGTACAAACTCGTCAACCACATCCGAGTGCACACGGGCGAGAAACCCTTCCCGTGCCCGTTCCCCGGATGTGGGAAAATATTCGCCAGATCGGAAAATTTGAAAATCCACAAAAGAACGCACACAGGTAAGAGCAATAATAATAATAATAATATAATCCCGGCATGCAGTTCGTTAAATAGCACTTTTTTTGTTTAGGTGGCTCTTTTGAATTGAATTGGAACATTCAACAAGAGAGAGGGGGGAGGGAAGGGAAAGGGGGGGGTGTTGTTGTTGTCGTTGTTCACATGAACAGCTTGAGAACTTGGGCCCACATTTATCAGGTTAAGCACAGTTTTTACTCCCATGGCCCCAAATTATTGTTTGTATTTTTTTTTTTTACTATATTAAATTTAAATGCAGTTGAGAAAAAAAGCTGATTTAAAAACAGAGAGAATATAAAGTTGTTGTGTTGAGAAACTGCTGCTGAGCCTCATTCATTCTTGATGCTTTTGTGTGAGTGTGTGTATGTGAGTGTGAGAGACTTTTGTCATTTGTCAGAGTTTTAGAGCCATTTTTTGGACACTGTGAAAGTCCACGTGCACGTGCACTGACTCGGTTTAATTCGCAGATTCTGATCTCGTGGTGACTTCGTAGCAATATAAGGATTTAACAATAACAACAAAGAGAATAATATAAATAAAGGTTGGAGGTTCTTGTAACATAATTAAAATGTGTTGTGTGTGCTCGTGCTGTTGCTCTGCTGTGTTTGTATTTGCAGCCCTGGTTGATTCAGTGTTTACTAAAAAAATAAATAAATAAAAACACACATAGGAGGTCAGTAGTAGCACAGAAAGCAGCACAGGCCTGTTGAATAAATAAAGCCTGACGGAGCAGCAGCAGCAGCAGCAGCAGCAGCAGCAGCAGCATCAGTAGTAGTGATAGTAGTAATAGTAGTAGTAGTGCAGTTGTATCCATTTCACCCCGAAAATGTAGGTTACATTGTTATATAAGAGGCTACAGGCGAGAATGGAACGGTCTCAGAGTGCGGGGCTTTTGCGTGTCGGTGCCCTGCGTGGTGATCACGCATGGCAGAGATGATGATGATGATGATGCATGTGCAGAGTAAACTCATGATGTGTGTGTGTGTGTTTTAATCCTGCAGGTGAGAAGCCGTTCAAGTGTGAGTTTGACGGCTGCGACAGACGCTTCGCCAACAGCAGCGACAGGAAAAAGCACATGCACGTGCACACGTCAGACAAGCCATACATCTGCAAAGTGTGCGACAAGTCATACACACACCCCAGCTCTCTCAGGAAACACATGAAGGTAATTAACGTCTTCATTACAAGTTAAACACATTAACACACACACACACACACTCACCTCCTCCTCCTCCCCCACACACACAGACAGGGGACTATATCACAACTTCAGCTATTTCTTAATAGCTGTTAAGGTGTCAGCATTTTAATAAAATACACTTGTTTTTTTACTCTGTTTTTTATTGTTTTAATTAATGATATAGTTCATTTAAATTCAACTACTTCCTCCTTTTTTCACCTCGTTTTCTTAATTCTAACTCTTTATTCCCACTCCCTATATAGGTACACGAGTCTCAAGGATCCGAATCGTCCCCAGCAGCAAGTTCTGGATACGAGTCGTCCACGCCGCCGGTGCTGGGTTCAGCCAGCAGCGAAGACCCGACAAAAACACCACCGTCAGCCGTTCAGAACACGTCTGGACACAGCGAAGGACTCGCACCCAACTTTAATGAATGGTACGTTTGAAGAAAAGGAGGAAGAAAAAAAAAAACACACACCCTCAATGTGGACCAAGGAGTGTTGAGGATCATTTTTAAAAAGAAATAAATAACGTTTTAAAATAACTTATTCCTGTTCACCACACACACACACACAAACGGATTGGGACAAAAACAACAACAACAACAACAACAAGAACAAGAGGAGATGAGAGCAAACGTCCGTGCTCAGGATCACGATCATTCCACTGTTGTTGTTTTTTTTTGTTTTTTTTTGAAGGAAATGAATTAAATCCAAGATTATAAATTCTCTCTCAGTGTAATTTTTTGTTTTTTAAATCTTTTAGTTTACAGATGTCAGCAGACGAAAACAAACAAACAAACAAAAAGTTTTATTTTTCCTGTATTTTCTCATATTTTTTATTTAAAAAAAACAAACAGAATAAAAAAGGAGGAGGAAGGAGGAGAAGATTATTCCATGCTGTTTTTTTATATCTATATATGACGGTGACGACGCTGCTGTCTGTCTGTCGCCTCTCTTCACCAGTGATTGTTGGAACTTCAAACAGTCTTAAGAAAACGTGCCAAAGTCTTTGTCATGAACTTGAACACAGAAGAAGAAGAAAAGAAGAAAAAGAAAGAAAAAAGACGCATAAATAAATATTATACTCGTGAATGTATTTCCTTGTTTGATGGGGTCGAATCTGTTGTCAACGTCCGTTTTTTCAGGTGGAGAAATGTGGTATTAGGTTACGATTGTTACCGTTGAATATAACGTTGCCTTTTGTTAATACCGTTGTAAATACATATCCATGATGCCGTATTTATCGATTTGTAATTTAATGATGGGTATAAGTTCTGAAACTTAAAAATGATATTTATGGAAATGTTTTCTAACAAGAAGTGTACAGATTTTTTTTTTTTTTTTTGCTCATTAACATTGAACAAAAATGATAAATCTCCAACATCGCGATTGTATCCTTCTGTTTTCTTTTAAATTTCTTTCTTTCTTTAAAAAAAAAAAAATCTTTAACCAATAAGCCTACACGTGTCTTATTTGGATCGAAGAAATCATCTATATGAATATTTGTCTATATATTAAAAAAATGCAGATATTTCCGTCACTTTTATTTTTCTTTATATGAGACCATTGACATGTATCATTCACACTTTGTAGAACTGAGTTCTGTTGAGCTGAGAAGCGATAAACAAAAACACAAAAAAAATAACAATAACGGTTCTGTTGATATCTTTATTTTTGGTTAAATTTTAAACTTTTGTGTATTTTACTTTTGATAGAATCAGAAATAGATGTCAATTCGTAGCATAATAACTCGGTCACTGATGGGAGAATAAATCCATCCGCACAGGTTTTTACGCGCGTGTGTGGAGTTCATCGTTTTTTTTCCAAAAACGTGGTGACACTATTTTGAATATTTCAAATTCGTGGGGGTCAAGAACCCCACAAATGCGCCAGTATGACAGTCTTTCTAGTTCCAGCAAATGTCTTTGTGCGAGTATGTTTAAATGTGTGCATCGGGCAACAATGGAACTGTCACAACACCGTATCTTCAAAAATAATAATAAAAAAAAAAAAAGAAAGTTTTTTTTTGTCTGTCAGCTTGCATTGTTTTAAACGTAATTCTTCTGTGGAAACTAAAGCGTGTTCTTCGTCGTGGTGTCGCATATAGAAGCAGTTTGATGACACATTTTGCTTGTTTTGTGTGAATAACTTGTTTTTTTGTTTTTTTTATTATTATTCTTTTTGTTGTTTAACAGAATTTAGTGAAAAAGGGGACTCTTTAGTTCTTGTGTGGGATGAGGATTTAAATAAATTCAGTGGTAAAAAAGAAAAAGAAGAAGAAGAAGAAGAGTTACAGCATTGCATTGTAACCTATTCTCAAGAATTAAATATTATGCATACACAAAGTATATTGTACTCATATGAGGACAATTTCAGAACCACCAGCACTACTTTTAAAATAAAATGTAAAAAAAAAAATGGTACCTCGTGACAGTGATATAAGAAATAAGTTTATTTAAATAATTTAAGGAATATATGTTTTATAAGCTATTTTCTATACCTGAATTAAGAAGTACTTTTTCTTATTCCCACCACCTTTTCTGCCCCCCCCCCCCCCACCCACCACCAATGTCCAGAGGTCAGACAAAAAAAATAAAAAATGACATCTGATGTACAAACAGAAGCTAGAATGTGATGTTGTGACATTTTTTTTTTCTGGGAGGAAATGGGTCAAACTCCAAGTTTATTCCTGAAGAGCAAAAGTGTTTTCCTGATGAACTGTGTCACTGTGCCACACTGAGGCGAACAGCAGCAGCAGGCCTCTCTCTCTCTACATGTGCGTCACAGGCGCACAGGTTTCCTGCTACTTTTTAGGCTACTGTAATGTTGGTTGATTTGTTTTTACCAACTATTTATGACAAAAAAAAAAAAAAAAATGTGAACGGAAATTTTGACTGAAATTAAAAAAAGCATTATGAAAATTGACTTACAGGAAGTTGGTTATTATTATTATTTGTATTATTATTATTATTATCATGTTGTTGTGTGTACAGTGCAGACTGTTTGTGTCAGACTAATATGAGTCACTTGAACTTGACAGTGATTAAGGCGCCATCTTGATTGCGTGTGTGTGTGTGTAGTATATTAGGTTTGATGTGCAGAGTGTGTGTGTATATAGATAGATATAGATCTTGCAAATAATCCTAAAAAATGCAGATTGGAGTAAGGACGGGCATGTGAGGACACACCGTGAGACCGTGGAAGTGGAGTGTGTATGTGTGTGTATATGTGTGTATATGTGTGTGTGTGGGGGGGGGGGGGGGGGGGGTCTCAGCGTCTCCCACCAACCCGGATTAACAAGGAACCGCTTCATAAAAACAAACCAGGAGTTGCCACACATCAATGGACGCGCCGTAATAAGCATTTAAACGGTGAAGAAGAAGAAGAAGAAGTGAATGACATCATCGCTCACATTATATAGAGTGACAGTTAAAAAGACATTAGGTTAAATCAAAGGGGGGGGGGGGGACAACAACAACAACAACAGTGTTTATGTGGAAGACTGTTGTTAAATAAATAAATTCATATCAGTCTTCCTTCTATTTCCTCACACAAGACATTTTACGCACTCACCTAATAACACTTTAAGGAATATTGATCCTCACTTTGCGCATGCGCAAACTTTGCATTCCATTTGATTTCAATTCTTCTTCTTTTTTTCATCTTCACCCCCACCGTTCCCTCCACTCTGCTCCTTGCCTCCCCAGCCCATCCTCCTCCTCCTCCTCCTCCTCCTCTCTGCTCGTCTAGTCGCACATTTCCAAGTTCCTCCTCTCAGACACCGTGACGTCAAATAACAGAGACACCGGCTCTCGTGCAGTCAAACACGGGCAGCGGCACGAAGGCTCTGCCGCTGCCCGTGTTTACGCAAAACACCAAAGGTTTGGCTGCTCCGTGACGCGGCACGCACGCGGGGAGAAGAGGCGGAATATGACAATGATAAAAAAAACAAAAAAACTTTAGCATGTTAACAACAAACACCTCATCTTTAACTGTCATTTTTCTGACTTTGTTTACTTTGCAGAGGGGGATTATAAGGGATTATTGCTCGCTTTTTACGCCGATGCCCAGTACAAATCATCCTTTATATATATATATATATATATATAAAAACAGAGCAGGGATATATAATATAATCCAGACAGGAAAAAACACATGAAAGGCTCATTTGTGGTGGATTCTCACTGGATTAGACAGCAGTCGTGGTCACGTGGATACAGTGTGTGTGTGTGTTGTGTGTGTGTGTGTGTGTGTGTGTGTGTGTGTGTGTGTGTGTGTGTGTGTGTGTGTGTGTGTGTGTGTTGTGTGTGTGTGTGTGTGTGTGTGTGTGTGCGTGTGCTTCATCACAACAACAGTGAGTGCCAGTCTGCGGCAGATTACAGCGGTGGCGCTCATTCATCAATGACTGCGCGGCTGTGAGTGTTATCAGCCTGTTGTTGGCGCTCTTATTATATAGAATCTGGGACATGAAGGTGGCGCAGAGTGCAGGGGTGTGTGTGTGTGTGTGGGGGGGGGGGGGGGTGTGTGGCGCAAATCAGGTCTGAGTTGAACTCTTTACGCAGAAGTTTAATATCGAGTATCCTCAGTGTTTCTGAGTCACTGAGTATTTTCTGGCTTGAGCACAAGAGCGCGCGCTCTGTAAGAGGATAAACGGTCTCGCGCAGGTTTTGTCACGCAATAAAAAGACAACAAATGGCGAAGCACAAGCGTGGCTCGTTTATCATGTTTATTAGACACATACGCGTAACGTAATCCACGGATTAAAAAGTACTACAGTGGTGTAAAAGTATAGTTATAGCTTTAAGAGTGCGATGGTGTGTTTTTTTGGCACAGTTCATGCGTCACAGTGAGTGAGAGCTGTGCAGGGTGCAAGGTCTTGCTCAAGGGCATTTTTACAAGGAGCTCTCGGTCCCTCGGTGTGAATCTGAGACGTATTTGGAGCCACAAAACCAACACAGCAGATTTCCCTCTAATAAACTTCAACAGTAAAAAAGAAAAAGAAGAAACATCTGAATCAACGCAGTCATCTGACGGTGTGCGTAAAATGCAGGATTTGGAGTGGATTAGCGCAGATGTGCGTATGTAGGGCAGTGGGTTTTCTTTTAATCAAAAGACATTAAGCCTGCACGGAGTTTGTCACCATAAACGCACCACGGCAATGGAATTGTAGTTAGTAGTTTGGATGTGGGAATAAAAAAACTGCATGATAAATAATGACATACACATACGTGCACGTGATAATCGCTCAGCTTTTACGCGGAAGTTGGTGCGGGCTGCGCCAATTATCGATGCTTATTTCACCTCCAGCGGTGCGTTGAATATGCATTCACAAAGTACCTTATAATCCACCGGTGTGTTTGTATCTTAACGCGTTTCATGGCTCTTGTGATGCTAACCTGTGAACACAATGGCTTTGTCTTTAACTTCAATTATTCTTCCATTGACTCCTAACGCACATTTGCATACCAAATCGGCCCCTGCGCGCACTGTACGGGTGATATCACGCATTCATGGCCCCGCGGGCGTTTGCATGCGGATGAGGAAACGAGTAAAAGTGGTCGTCGCGTACGCGGTCACGCACGCGCTGCCACGTTCTGAGACGATAAAATGACGCACGGTGACTTCATCTGCGCAAAAGTCGTATAAAGACGCATAAAACGCCAGTGCTGTTGCCATAGAAACCGCCCAATGTACATGATAAACACAGAGTCTAGACGGTGGATTTACAGCCCAGAGCGTCATGAGTGCGTTCACAGTCCCCAACACACACACATACACACACATGACGCGTTTCTACTCGAGCTATATGACGAGGAGTAAAACTATTATAAGGATGTCCAACAGGAGACAGCGCTGATTCCGCAACATCTGGCGCGTGGTGTCAGAGAGGAGACGCATTCCTCTAATAGGTCCCCGGAGTGCGCGCGCTCACTCAGTGAAGCAGATGTTTGGGCAGTTGTGCTGCTGCGCGTTTGTCTTTTGACAGATATGTTTTCAATTCTTCTGAGAGGTGGTAAATGAGCAATTGACATCCGCTTTAATGCCTCGATGCTCTGCTGCGCGCACACACACACGCACACACACACACACAGATTGCATGGCCCACATAACAAGAGGCTGCACATGTATACAGATGTATGCCTGCATTTTGGACATTTTAATCACTGGTCTACAACCATTGAATCAATGCATTTGCAATTCAAACTTTTCCCACCTGAGAGCCACTCCATCACGCCCCCCCCCCCCCCCTCCACCCCTCCACCCATCACCCCCTCACAGGACGAGTCCTCCCCGCCTGAGGGGACGGACAGCAGCAGCCGCAGCACTCACGTATTCATCGGCCCTTTCAAAATGAAGAGGAACAATGATCGTTAATGTCCTCTTTTCCTCCTAAAGACAATGGATTGGAAATTGAATTATTCACCATCTCCACCATTGTCTCACTGTGTGTGTCTCTTCTGCGCATGCGCAGTGTCTAGGCAGAGGATAGATAGATAGATAGATAGATAGATAGATAGATAGATAGATAGATAGATAGATAGACAGACAGACAGACAGACAGACAGACAGACAGACAGACAGACAGACAGACAGACAGACAGACAGACAGACAGACAGACAGACAGACAGATAGATAGATAGATAGATAGATAGATAGATAGATAGATAGATAGATAGATAGATAGATAGATAGATAGATAGATAGATAGATAGATAGATAGATAGATAGACAGACAGACAGACAGACAGACAGACAGACAGACAGACAGACAGACAGACAGACAGACAGACAGACAGACAGATAGATAGATAGATAGATAGATAGATAGATAGATAGATAGATAGATAGATAGATAGATAGATAGATTTAAGCTAACAAATAGATACATTCAAGCTAGATAGATAACTTTACGCTAACAAATATATAACTTTAAGCGAAAGTGATAGATAACTTTAAGCTAACATAGATAACTTTAAGCTAACACAGATAAGTTTAAGCTAACAGATAGATACATTTAAGCTAACATAGATAAGTTTAAGCTAACAGATAGATAGATAGATAGATAGATAGATAGATAGATAGATAGATAGATAGATAGATAGATAGATAGATAGATAGATAGATAGATAGATAGATAGATAGATAGATAGATAGATAGATAACTTTAAGCTAATAGAGATAACTTTAAGCTAATATAGATACATTTAAGCAAACATATATAACTTTAAGCTAACAGAGATACATTTAAGCTAACATAGATAACTTTAAGGTAACATTGATAACAATCGAACAGAGAGATAACTTTAAGCTAACATAGATAACTTTAAGCTAATAGATAGATAGATAGATAGATAGATAGATAGATAGATAGATAGATAGATAGATAGATAGATAGATAGATAGATAGATAGATAGATAGATAGATATTATTCCATGACTTCAAACAGCGATGTGTTACAGATGTGAGAGAGATAAATGCTTTCACGCTGACACAAATAGCAGACACACGCCCATCAATATTTGATGATAAAATAGAAGACATTTCACACTTTCACACCGCTGCCTCACTTTTCCCTCTCTTATTAACACCCAGACTCAGCATCACCGGCTGCTGCTGCGGCTGATGATGATGATGTTGATGATGATGATGATAACATTGGACGCTAAGAAACGTAACAGTTGTTAAAGATCAACAGACTTGTTACGATGGCGGTGTAACGTGGTGCTACATGGGGCATGTTATTAACTTTCCCCCAAGAGAGTTTCCTTTCCCTCAGGCATGCAAAGACTTTGCTGAAGACACTTCTGGCAAAGCAGTTGCTCATCAGATTGCAAATGCAACATCTAAATAAGTAAATAAGTAAATATATAAATATAAATAAATAAAGGGGTGAAAGACCTGCTGAAACTGTTATGTCGCCGTTGACCTTGAAAGCAAACGTCAGTGAAAAAAGAAACACACTTCTTCCCCACGGGGGAATTCTCCTACACTTCCTTGGCTTTATTCCCAATTTCCTTTATTTAATTATAAAGAAATAATTGAATCAAATCAGAAGTGAGACATGCTTTGGACCTGCAGCATCCTTCAGGGAATCACCATGAACAACAGAAACACTTTGTTTGTGTGTGTGTGAACATCTAAGCCACATTTGTAAAGATATGAGCCTGATGCATAAAAAACAAACACAAGCCCGAGTTCATGAGGACACAATTAGTTGTTGTTTTTCCATATGTGCAGCTCAGGCCCTTGTTGTGCTCTTGTTAGTCAATGGTGATCCAACTGAAGAAGATGTGTTTGGGTAGCTGGGCCTTTGCAGGGAAGGGACCAGGTTTAAGTGGAGGGGTGTGGTGGTGTGTGTGTGTGGGGGGGGGGGGGTTTCTGCTGCTAAAGCAGAGTGTTATTCAACAGCTGTGTTATACAGGGTTTTCAACAGCCATAATAAAACGTGTTAGACATAGCACCCCAGTTATTTTCTTCTCACTTTTCCACTAATCCAGACTGGACTCACCCACTGTGCCTTTTGGTCCAAACCATACACCACCGACTCATATTTTCACGGCATTAGACGTTTCTATTATTCTGTGGGTTTGCGGTTGTTTTCTGCAACAGCATCAACAGATTCAAACCACAGATTCTCTCTCTGCACAATTATTACAAATCAATGGCATCACAATGATTGTACACCTTCAAACTTCTGCTGCTGTCTTAATCCCCCCCTCCTATTAATGCTCACCCATCCTGGCACAATAGCCACTGAGCAGGGTTTAGCCATGGGAGGAGGAGAAAAGAAGCCAGGTAGGAGGGCCTGGTGAAGAGGGGGGAGGTGGACAGGAAAGCCAGGTGTTGTTGGAAATTGCAGGCGATTGCTAAAGCGACCTCATGCCAGGATAATGCATGGGGCATAGGTGTCCCCCAAACAATCTCAACCCCTCATGCTGATAGCTTTTCAACGCCTGTGGGACAATCTCTTCAATAATTGCTTTTCCTGTTTCAATTCTGGTCGAAGGGCCCAGCGACAAAAGAGAGGAGACTTTGCTTCTCACCACTGCTCAAGTGACTGTGGGCTATTGTATTTAGAGCACTATAGTTCTAAAGAGGAGTGTGTTATGTAAAACATCAAGCTCACATTTATTTATTATTTTATTATTTTATTCACGCTGCAGCACTGACAGCTAAGAGTATGTTGTACATGGCTGCACAGATGTCTCTTTAATATGTTGCACGTTTTTTTTTCTGCAGGGAAACCTCGTAACTGTATCTCCATGATTTATATTTAAAAATAAAAAAGTTCCACAGAAAAAAAATATTTTCATTCGCATCCCAGAGACACTGTATCCATGCTCTGCTGTGATGACCGCTGACACGTTTCTCTCCTGATGGAGCGAGTGAAGCGCAGCAGGCCTGGGAAACTGAAGCCCTGCGAACACAGCTCTCACCAAAACTCACAAAAGTTAATGGAAGGTTCGACTTGTTTCTCTAATAACAATAATATTCTTTTCGGAAAAAAAAGAAGAAGATATAATATAATAATAAATATATATATATATATATATATGAAACTTAGCCAAATACATATATTAAATTATTAAACTGCTACATTGTTCAGTTAGATGTTATTTGTTCGTGTTATTTTTTTTAAAGTCGGAGTTTATACAAACGCGCTGACTTGTGTTTATTTAAAGGTTAGAGAAAACACTCAAGGCCTCTTAGTTTCTGCAAGTGAAAATCACAGAAAAAGACGGAAAACGTGCGCAAAAAAAGTCAAAGAAACGGAGTTCAATCAATTCAGAGGCGATTTTTATGCACGGGGGAGCAATCTGAGTGAAGATTATAATAATAAAAGGTGAAATATTAACAGTGCTGCGTCGGCAAAAACGAAATTAACTTTTTTTGGGGGGGAACAAAAAAATATCAGCGATAAATAAATAAATAATTCAATATACAGGTGTTTATTTAAAAAAAATCCGTTTAAACGCGATACTCATAATAACTCGCATAAAAGTATTTTAAATAAATTAAATAAATAAATCCATATAGTGCAGTAAACTCTAAACGCAGTTGCCACGCACACACGTTTTGTCTTCATTCTCGCGGTGTGTTAAATATTGTATAAGCGTCTGTCAGTGACATTAAATATGTATTAGACATGAGGGCTGTGGTTAGAAGGTGGAATCATTATTATTGTTATGATTATTAGTATTATTGTTATTATTATTATTATTATTAGACGTGACTTTAGGAACCTCAACGACCAAGTCTATACCCTGCGATGGAAATAAAGAAGTTGGTCTATATTAAGAATATTAAAACACATAAACAAGTATGAGTAATGAATAAATGTGTGGAAAGTTTCTATTTTTTGTAGTTTCAGTGGTAAATAATAAGCAACTCATGTTTATACGTGAATTAAAAATCTGTGTATGAAGCTCACAACTTTATGCAGTGGAATAATAATAATAATAATAATAATAATAAAAGAATCCTGGCTGTCTCCTGAGTTTTCTCTTGATATTTTCTTCAACAGCCCAGTACCAGTTTAATTCACCTTGTCTTGGGATTATTATTTTTTTCCCTTCTAATACGCTAAATAAGGTGAAATGTGGGCCATGCAGACTCTCTATTGCTTGTCGGATTCAGTGGAGTGTGAAATTGCAACACCAGACAGCCAGGATAATAGCTCAGAAGGGGGCTAATGTCCCTGCTACATTCACAGAACATTTTTATAATGACTGAATTAAAAGGGAGGGGTGGGGGGGTATAGAGTATAGATTGATGTTAAACTTTGTTTTGCCACTTTTTTTCTCGCGCCATAGCTTTTATTTATTCTTTTCCTTTTTTTTTTAAGGAGCGTAAATTGATTTACAACAAAAATGGACATAACCTGTCAAAATGCAGTGTAACCTGGTATTTCCTGCCTCCATTTTGGGCCTTTTATGACCGACCCCCCCTCCTCCCATCAGTGCTTTGCTTTGTCAGTTAGAGAAAAACCTGATTATTAAGTGCCCTTTGTGCTCAACATCATCATCATCATCATCATCACCATCATCGTCGTCCCCTCAGTGTCCACATACATGACCACAGAGAGGACACGTGTGCATGTAACACACATGTAAATGACATGCAGGGGATTACAGAGGACATGGTTCTTTGCTCAGGCATCAGAGATGTTTCACCAGTGGGACCTGATTTGTCAAGGGCTTTGCTGCTTTTACTCCCCCCAAAAAATAAATTCAGCTGCTAAATTCCCACCCAAATCCCTGCGACTCGCTGTTTAGCACTCCCACTGGTGCCACAGTCTAATCTTTCCCTCTGACGACTGGGGGGGGGGGGGGGGGGGGGGGGTCACTGTTGTTTCTGGTGAATCAGCTACTGGAACAACGTAAGAACATCGTCATCATCATCATCATCATCCAACAGCAACGCTCACAACTGACACAAGGAGGATATGATCATTTTTTAAGTTTAGAAATATGAATAAAAGTAAAACTAACTAAAAACCTAACCTCAAAAGTTTGGCTCATTTAGAAATGCCCTTATTCTTTGAAGGAAAATCACTTTTTTCAATGAATATAACATTAACCCTTTAAGGTATTACTCAACTATTTTGGTGGAACACACTTTAAGTCACTATAGCTCATTAAAAAATGCATCAGGCTGAACCCTAACCTGAATGAGCCTCATCTACCATTGCGAAAAAACAGCAAGTGACACAACGAAAATGCATATTGGCGGAACTATTTTGTTGAAATATTATCGTTTCAGAGGCGTTGTTGTACAGAATTATCAATTTTTATCATTATCATTTATTATCAATAAAGTCTCATAATGGTCAAATAAGTTTTTCAAACATGCTCTACCAAACAGTTGACTTGTCATTTTATGGTAAAGGTAGAGAAGCTAGTTAATGTTGGTAAAATTAAGGGGGGGGGGGGAAGGGTTAGAGTTGTTAAAATGATTAATTTATTGATCAGGAAGTTGCACTTAATGTGACTTCTCTGAATGTTGTACTTTTATTATGAAAAGACGTCTCAACCGTTTGGTAGAGGACTGTATCTGAAATATTGTAGAGTCTGATTTAAAATTGATTGTTATTGTTATCAAAAGTGATTAAAACATGCAAAGAAATTATTTTTCCTTTACTTTTTTTCTTGGTGCGTACCTTAAAGGGTAAAATGAATCATAAATACACTCTATACATTGTTAATGTGGTAAACTACTATCCTAGCTGCAAACGTCTGGTTTGGTTCATTGTAGGTTAGGGTTAGGTAACCCTGGTATGGTACATTGTGTTTGCTAATCACGTTAGAAGGCTATTGGATGATTAGAAAACCCTTGTGTTTGCAATAAAAATCATTATTTCTAATGTCTTGACTATATTTTCTATTCATTTTGCAACTCTTTTGATGAATAAAAGTGACTTTTAAGGGTAAACACAATAAAAACTGGTATAGGTGAGCCCAAACTTTTGAACAATACGGTGATACAGTAAAGTCAAATCTGTCGTTGATAATCCCTGGCTTATTTTCAGATTCGGAAACTTTGTGAAATCTCTCAAACGAGCATGTTATCCGGTGTAATCCCGTTCAATTAGAAAGATAAAGTGTGTTTTTCCAGATTGTTTTGATGTGGTTGGTGAGCAGAAGGACCCTTGGCTGCAGCGCTGAGAAGAGCAGACAGACACACAGACAGACAGACAGTCCAAGCGGTTTAGCCTTGTTTAAAATTATTAATCCACTTCTAATTCCAGCTGGCCCCCTGACAGCACACAGCCCTATCAAAAAAATCAGCACCTCCATTGTGAGGCCTGGCAGAAGGGGACCGGGTGTATTTTTTATTTTTTTTTCTGCTCCAATCAGTTTCTAGAGGTTGAGCGATTAAAAAAGAATCCCAACCACCACATACCCCCCCCCCCCCCCCCCCCCCCACACACACACACACACACACACCCTCAACCCCCCCTTCCTCGCACAGCGGGGGAATAACGGAATCATTAATTCCCCCAGTAATTTCAGAAAAGAACGAAACCCGCGTCTCGACGTAGAGCTGTGGACAAAATATAAAGACAGGACTGAGACATGTGACCGAAATGTGTTGGAGGGCCGCATTCCAAAAGTCTACATATCTGTTTGGGTTTGGGGGGGGGGGAGAAAACGCCATATTGTAATGTTATTATTCATTATAATTAGAATACAGTAAAAGGCAAACATCTCGGGGCCCAATCGCTCATTAAAAGTTTATAAAAACGACCATGTTCTCTGGAGGTGTGTCTGTTTCTGGTTGAAGGAGAACTTGATGTTGATTCTCCAGAGGTCAAAGTTCAACTGTCAAACGTCAAACCAACGGTTTTAAACGCGACTATAATCAGACGTGCACTCGCAAACACTTCATGCAAACACTTCATGGACAGTGTTTACCTTTACTTTGGATTAACTAAATGACAACTGCAAACACATGGGGGGGGGGGGGGGGGTTCTTCAGCTGTGTGTGCACACGGTCACTGTTTACTATTTACCATTTAGAATCTGTGTTTTCCATTAAAAGTCAGACTTTTATTCATCAAAAGAGTTGCAAAATGAATAGAAAATATAGTCAAGACATTGATGAGATTAGAAATAATGATTTTTACAAGGGTTTTCTAATCCTTCTAACACCATTAGAACAGTGTAAATGTGCCTCTATACACCTATGTACATATTCCATTAAAAACCAAACGTTTGCAGCTAGAATAGTCGTTTCCCACATTAACAATGTATAGAGTGTATTTATGATTCATTTAATGTTATATTCATCGGGAATAAAAGTGCTTTTCCTTCAAAAATTAGGACATTTCTAAGTGAGCCCAAACTTTTGAACACTAGTGTGCACTATTAAGTCATTTTCACTGATCAAAAAACCCCAGTGGGACGGTTTAATTGGCCTTTGACCCCAGGTCAAATTTAGTCTTAGTCTGATTCATTTTTTTGGCAGAAGTACGAAAGTATAGGCGTCATTTCCAGTGCAATGATGTGCATTCATCCCCCGGTGCTAGGTGCTTACTAACACGCATATAAGTCGCATACTAGCCCTTTATTAGTTAATATTGAGCATATATTAACACATTATGCTGGAAAAATATCTTAATTCATGTCATAATAGAGGTAGAATAAGGTTGTGTAGAATAAGGTGTTAAAACGTGGTTAATGATGACAACTAAAGGGCTAGTATGCGACTTATATGTTTTTTTATGTCAGCTTTCACTCACAGGTGACATTGTGAATGACAACGAGATCAGTGTCAATCATCTTTTTTTTTTGCGCTTTCACCTTGGTTGAAAAATCCTTGGATTACTTTCTAATTTCAGTTTGGAAAAGTCTAAGCAAACAGTACTTACTCCTATAGAGCTTCAGTCCTCTGTTTCCTTTAATGACAGGTTCACATGATTCTGTGTTCATAAACACACGGATGTTCTAGGTGACTGACCTCACATGAAGCAGGAGGGGGTGAAGAAGAGGAGGAGGAGGAGGAGGAGGGGAAGTGATGTCAAACCTCTGAGGAGACAAAGAGGTGGTTCTGCTCCATCTATCCCAACATAAACACTATATACTGCATGCACACTGATGCATGAGTTACCCAGGGAGTGGATGGGTTTTGATTAGGAAGCATCGTCGCCCCCACACCCTCCCACCCCCCAAAAGTCTGGGCCCCCCCTGTCATCACCCTTTCATGTACACACACACACACACACATAAATGCACAGACACACACCCAAGGGGCCATTATAGTCGTCTGTGCTCAGAGTGACAGCCTTTCATATCTGTCTGTCTCCGAGCCAAGTGGTTATCATCTATGCACCCAACCATTAGGAAGTGTCACAAACACACACACGCACACACACACGTGTACTACACACACACACACAGGAAATGAGGTTCAATTAGATGTAATCAATGGCGGATAAGTAAAACGCATTTTCCCAAAAAATTCAATGCTTTTAATTTTTTTCAAATTGATTTTTCCACTAATTTCGGAGTGTGTGTGTGTGTGTGTGTGTGTGTGTGTGTGTCAGGGTGACTTCTGAGCGCTGGCAGATTGACAGAACAAAAGAGATTGTTGTGGAAGATACTAATTATTTAATGAATTCTTTATTTATTTTAAGGAAAAGTTCCCTGGGTGGCGACGGTGCCCGGGCTGTTACTGTAGACGCAAAATTACAGGCTGCTGGAAGACAGTGAGTGACACATGAACAGCAGTGGAGGGGCATGGGGGGGGGATGGGGGGCATGGGGGGGCCGTGCCATCCAAACATGCCCGTGCCCTTAAAGCCATGGCAACATCAGCACCAGGAGATCACAATTTTTCTCGAAACAATACACAAAATGACAACATAATATATCACAGATACTGTAGGAAAACTCATAATTCATGTCATAATAGGTAGAATAAGGTTATGGAGAATAGGGTGTTAATACTAGTAATAAAGGACTATAAAGGACTAGTATGCGACTTATAGTGACACAATCCAGTGTCAGTTCCTCCCCAAAATTTCCAATTTTTCTTGAAACAATCCACAAAATGCCAAAAACATATCACAGACACTGTCGGAAAAATCTTAATTTATGACGTAAATGAGGTAGAATAAGGTTATGTAGAATAAGGGGTTAATATGTTATCTGTAATAAGTAATCTGCTAAAATTCTAATTTTTCTCGAAACAATACACACAATGACAACATAATATATCACAGACACTGTAGGAAAAATCTTAATTCATGTCATGATAGGTAGAATAAGGTTATGGAGAATAAGGTGTTAATACTAGTAATAAAGGACTAGTATGCAACTTATAATGACACAATCCAGCGTCATTTCCTCCCCAAAGTTTCCAATTTTTCACCAAACAATACACAAAATGCCAAAAACATGTCACAGACACTGTAGGAAAAATCTTAATTTATGTCATAATATAAGGTTATGTAGAATAAGGGTTTAATACGAGTACTAAAGGACTAGTATGTAAGTATGTTATAGTGAAACAATCCAGCGTTGTTTCCTCCCCAAAATGTCCAATTATCCCCAAAACAACACACAAAATGACAACGTAACATATCACAAATACTGTAGGAAAAGTCTTAAGTCTTGTCGTAATAAAGGTAGAATAAGGTTATGTAGAATAAGGTGTTAATACTAGTTATAAAGGACTAGTACGTAACTTATAGTGACACAACTTATAGTGACACAACCCAGTGTCTATTCCTCTGCAAAAATTCACATTTTTTCTCAAAACAAAAGACAAAATGACAACATAACATGTCACAGACACTGTAGGAAAATCCTAATTCATGTCATAATAGAGGTAGAATAAGGTGTTAATACTAAAGGACTAGTATGCAACTTATAGTGACACAATCCAGGGTCGTTTGCTCCCCAAAATGTAAATTTATTTCATAACATATCACTGACATTGTGGGAAAAATCATAATTCATGTCATAATAGAGGTAGAATAAGGTTATTTAGAATACGGTGTTAATATGCACTTGATGATTAGTAATAAAGGACTAGTATGCAACCTACAGTGACACAATCCAGCGTCGTTTCCTCCCCAAGATTTCTCGAAACAACCCAAAATGACAACATAACACATCACAGACTCTGTAACCTCTACGTTGAATTCAAACCACTTTAAATATCTTTTTTTTGTGTGTGTGTCCTCACCCCCTTAAAAAAACCAATAAGTAGGGCATGTGGAGAGTAGGCCACTAAAGAGCCAGTCATTATTGATTTGACAAGCGAGTGAATAATTTATCTGCGGTGGGCAGGCGTCAGCTGGGACAAACGTTTAAGACAGACAGACGTCGTATCCCAGCGCTGACCTCGTCCTCCGCTCTGTTGTGATGACTCTGACGCTCCAGCACCAGTGTCACCGCGCTCACTTCCTCTAAATGAACCACGACTCTGTGCTAATCGCTGCAAACGTTGCCTTTCAATCCCAGATTCCGTAACCGTTTCCCCCGCTCAGATCGAGGGGTCTCTCGCTTTAATTTACGATCATTTCCAGCTTCCCCGTCGCTCTCGGCCAGCGGGACACAAGGGCGGCTTTATGCGCGGATGTAATTCACACACTCCTTTGGCGACGGCCCCGGCAAACTGCCTGCAGCACACCGCTGATTTACACCCGACCACGGCAATGCACGACATAAGAAAACAGATAGTTTTTGATTGGCTGAGTCATGTTCAAAAGCTGTTGCCTGATAAACACAGATGTGGCCACTGAGCTGTTAATATAAATCAGCTGTCGTCGTCCCCCCCCCCCCCACCTCATTCATTCATGCCAGGCCTTTTCAGCTGGGGCGGATGAATAGCTGTTGGTTAGTGAGCGGCTGCAGTGCGCCCGCACAGTAGTGCAAATTTGCTATAAGTCAATCTTGTTAGTGCTCGCGAGAGGGAAAAAAAAAGCACACGGGGGGATGAAAAATAGCACTTGTGGTGGTGACCTCACAGAAAAGGTCGTGGTCTGAATCCAGGGTTTAACCCACTAATGCCCAGCGACCATCAGAGACTAACAAATCACCGGCCTAACCATGATCACAGCGAACCTTCCTTGATTCCTTTCAACTATCGCGGGGTCGTAAACTTCGCGTAAAGTCGCACAGGTTTTTCCAGTAAAATCTGAATGACATCAAGGGTGAATTCCAATTCCTTGCTTAACCCTCAATCTCAAAAATGCTCCCTCTAGTGCAAGTGCTGTTAAAATTAAGTTGAGGCCAAGTTCAAGGGCTGTATCGCCCTTAATATTGACATTTCCGAGACCACCCTTAGGAGCAAGTGCTACCCAGAATGCATTGCGTGTTTTGACATAAAGATGGCGCCGAAAGCAGCAAAAGAGTACGCTACAAATGAAGTATTTTCTTTGTTAATAGAGATATAAAAATGATGAAAACCATTGTATTATCAAGGGGAAATGCGATTTTCCCCTTGATAGTCAACCCTCAAAAAGAGCTCTGATGCAGGCTTAAAGAGAAGTGGAAGATGACATTACCCATGATGCTTTGCGAATTCAGCGAGCCGGCTGATATTTTTCAACAAAGATGGCGGCCACATCTTCCCGAGGAACATTTTCGTTGTAATATATTTTCGCAAATAAGCACAGGTTATAATGTCGAATTGTGTTGGAATATGTTGGTTTAATGCACGTCCAGAGGACCGTTGAGCTTTGAACACTAATGTCAGAAAACAAGTGACGATTTATGAAAGCAGCTAGCTAACTAGCTAGCGAGCGGCTACCCGCCAAGCACCCGGCATATCGCAGTTGTACAGTTTACACTTATTGGTCTGTATCCAGTAATGTCCAATAAACATTTAACAAGCTTAGTACCTCCTGGATTAAAACTATCAACTGTAATTCATTGCGGGGCCGCCAGAAATGTTTCTGCGGGCCGCCATTGGCCCCCGGGCCGCACTTTGAGAACCAATGGTTTACGAGGACGGAGAAAAAACGGCGTTGACTGCATTTTTCCTGAATGAAAATAGTATCACGCTCCACCGGTAGAATTGTCGACACGTGACGTAGGTTAGCACGTTCGCTACGTTCACTACGCTAACTTGCATGTAGTGATGTCCCAATACATCTTTACCCTCAAAGAGGGGAATTTACGGTTAAGGGGACTCAAAAACAAGGGGAAGCCCAAGTCTTTGACACACACGCACACACACACCACACACACCTTGTAAGAGAACTATCCCATCTGTACACAATAAAAAAAAAAACAGGGGAGAAGTGGAATTTATTCCACAGCGAAGGACCAGTGGTGCTGTCGGGGATGTGTCGAGCAGCAGAAAGGCAGCGTCGGTTTCAATCTGTAACTGGGGCGACCTGCTGAGTTACAGCAGATCCCCGGCGAGTGTGAAGTCGAGCAGACTCGCCGCTTCTCTGACTCACGCTGCCTGAACTGCCACCACCTCCGCGCTCGGTCGTGATTTACGCCACGACAGCGAGGACGGCGTCGGGGGAGCGCCAGATTAAGACGGCGATGCCCCGACACTGATCACCTGGAGAAGGAGGAGGAGGAGGAGGACGGGGAAGGAAAAACAACAACAACAAGTGTTTGAAGAACACACGTGTTATAGTGTGCGTGAGTAAGAGTTACAGCTATTCGGCGAGCGTGTACGCGCACACGCACACACACACACACACACACACACACAGTGTGTGAGTTATGTGCTCAATGTGCCGTCTGTGACCTTTGCTGTTTGGTGCATATGATATCACTCACAGAGGAAGACTCACTCTGAACCTGCACCACAGACTCACACTACGGCTACATAAGGCTTTTCTGATGACGACAATCAACGCACACACGTGTGTTTATAAGCAATCGTGCATATATACTGAAACACCCAAAAAAAAACTTATCACATGACCATCCAGGTGTGAATTCACCATGAACTAGGTGCTTACTAACATGCATATAAGTCGCATACTAGCCCTTTATTAGTAAATATTAAGCACTTTATGTAGGAAAAATCTTAATTCATGTCGTAATAGAGGTAGAATAAGGTGTTAATACGTGCTTAATGATTACTAATAAAGGGCTAGTATGCGACTTACACTGCCATTCAAAAGTTTGGGCACACTCATACAGTTTTTGTTGTGTTTTCCATCAAAAGTCAGACTTTTATTCATCAAAAGAGTTGTAAAATGAATAGAAAATATAGTCGAGACATTGACAATATTATAAATAATCATCAAAGAACCAGCAAAACTGTTTTCAGCTGTGCTAACATCATTGCACAAGGGTTTTCTAATCATCCAATAGCCTTCTAACGCCATTAGCAACAGTGGAAATGGGCCTCTATACACCTATGTACATATTCCATTAAAAAACAGAAGTTTGCATCTAGAATAGTCGTTTACCACATTAACAATGTATAGAGTGTATTTATGATTCATTTAATGTTATATTCGTTGAAAAAAGTGATTTTCCTTCAAAAGGTAAGGACATTTCTAAGTGAGCCCATGTGACCATGACCATCCAGATGTAAAAAAAACAAGAATTGTGAAAAGCAAGAACAAGGATTTCTGTCATGAGATCTGATGACAAGGTGAAAGTAAGTGAAGCTCTTTTTGTTTACAGCTTACAAGTCAAAGTCATGTAAAAGTCAGATTGCGAGTAAAAATCTGTTACGTCCCGGGACTCAAAACGTAGCCGAAGAGCTTTTCAAACACATGCAAAGCCAATAACAGCGATTTTCAAGTCGTACGCTCAGAAGTTACACATTTATAAATGCATGTACTACGCGTGGTTTTCCTCCCACAGTCCACAAAACACACAGAGGTTAACAGGAAACTCTCTAAGTTGACTGTAGGTGTGAATGTGAGAGTGAATAGTTGTCCAGGATTTGCCTCATTTTTCTCCCTGTGTCAGCTGGGATTGATTGAATGAATGAATGAATGAATGAATGAAAGTAGTGGTGTGGATATGGGCTCTGTGCATTCTGCAGCAAATGCCTCTGTCATCTTTTTTATTTTCCCTTTACGGAGCAGGATACTCCAGAGCAGCTGTGTGGTTTGAAAAAAAGAAAGAAAAACAACTCTTTCTTCTTGGCTTTTTTTCTTCCTTGCTCACTTCCTTTCTTCTTTCTTTCTATCTGCATCTCCACACACACACACACACACACACACACACACACACACACACACACACACACACACAGGGGCCACAGGGAACTCCAAGTTTCCATTCATGCTTCTCATTATTGGGGCATGTCGGTATTTTATGAGGCCGTGTAAAGCGCTGAATTACTGCACTCTAAAATGCGTCCTGACACTATTACGTGACCGTGCTGCAGCAGAGGAGGAGGCCTTTCGCCGCCGCCGCAGCGAGCCGAGCCCAAGATGGTGGACGACAAAAGAGCATGACTCGTTAATTATTTTTAACGGCGGGATAAAGATGATTACCAAGTAAGCCAGGATGCACAGGTCACGCCGTAAAGCGACCTTTGGAGGAGGGAGAAAAAAACCCCGAACAGAACGCCGCCCTCGTGTGCCCGTTTGGCTATATGTGGCGTAATTAGAGGAATTCACGACGCGACACACTCGCGTTTACAAACGAGACGCAATTAACGGTTTGATTGCACGGATGAAAGAACGGTTCAAGGACACGTACGAAACGCGTCTTTAAAAGCGTGTCTCCATTACGCCCAGATTAGCTCGCATCAAAACTATATTAAGACATCGGTCTTTCAATATATTCCAACATGTCACATTAATTAAGTGCAATAATTAATCCCCACCTTTTTATATTTACTAAACAAGCGTTTAATTAATTCTTGAAGTCAGACTTTCGCAAGAGTTTTTCATGAGAGTCTATAGAGTATATTTTAGTGTGTTTAGTGTGTGTGTGTGTGTGTGTGTGTGTTCCAGCGCCCCCAAGAACAGATTTCATGCCACAGATTTTTTCTTCTTCTTTTGCACACACTGATGATCAAAAGAGTTCACAAAAAAAAAAACTTGACTGACCATTTTTACTGCATTTAAAAAATACAGCCCGTCATCACGGGAACGCTCGCTGACCGACTCTTAAACGCTTCAGATTTGTCGTTAAGTTTGCGTGACGGAGCTCTCGCTGCCGATGTGCATCGCGTCAGACGCCTCGTGTCGGTTTAATCGTATATATACATCATAGGGAAACTCAAAATTGACTGTAGTGAGTTTATTTTTGACCACAAACACAAATACTGTATTTATAACGCCCGTGTGATTTACACTACCGCTCAAAAGTTTGGGCTCACTTAGAAATGTCCATATTTTTTTAAGGAAAAGCACTTTTTGTTCAATTAATATAACATTAAATGAATCAGAAATACACTCTGTACATTGTTAATGTGGTAAACGACTATTCTAGCTGCAAACGTCTGCAAACATTGTGTTTGCTAATGAGTTAGAAGGCTATTGGATGATTAGAAAACCCTTGTGCATGATGTTAGGACTGCTGAAAACAGTTTTGCTGGTTCTTAAAAACCAAACCATCCAATAAAAATCATTATTTCTAATCTCATCAATGTCTTGACTATATTCTCTATTCATTTTGCAACTCTTTTGATGAATAAAAGTCTGACTTTTAATGGAAAACACAACAAAAATTGTATAGGTGAGCCCAAACCTTTGAACGGTACACTCCTTTATTAGAAATAAGAAGGGCTGTGGTTCTACCTGGAACCATTAGCTTCTAAAAAAAAAAACCTTTTCCCGAAGAAAGGGGTTTTCAAGGGTTCTTGGTAACACTCATGGTTCCAGTAAGAACCATTTTGATCCAGAGAACCCTTTAAAACCCCTTTCTTGAAAAAAGGGTTTTAAAAGGGTTCTTGGTAGAACCCTGCAAAAGGGTTCCAAAAAGGGTTCTCCTATGAGGACAAGCCAAAGAACCTTATATGGTTTTACTTTGCACTTTTATTCCTAAGAGTGTAGTGTATTTGACCACTGCTTTAGCTTTCCATGCTAAATCCAATATTTTTACGCGTGCCATTGGCTTCTCAAATACAGCGTTTTATAAATGTCACGTAGGTTTGCATACACGCGCTGCACGTGTCCTGGTGTACGTCGTGTAAAGCGTGGCAGTGAAGCTGCGGCGAGGAGCGAGCTGCTGTCGGTCGGACGGGCGGCGGAGCAGTGACAATAAAAGGTGGCAGAGCAGTCAAAACAAGGCCTGTTCTTCCAGGCTGGGCCAAAGTGCTGCTGAAGAGGCTCTTTTGAGACGCCCCTTAATGTGGTAAAGTGATCTCCTGCACAATCGGGGGGACACTCACAAGAGGCACATCCCTGACACGTCGCTCCCTCCCCTGTCCCCTCACGTCAAACCCCTGCGAGTCCGTCCCAGAGTGCATTTCTTTGGCAGCGACGAATCATTTGCATTTAATTAAAGGAACGGACACTTTACTTAACGCGTATTTCCAGTTCCCCTGCAGCTTCACGACTATTTCACCTGTTCTGTAATGCGGCGTGGATGCGGTCACGACTGCGCGCCTGAGCCAGTTCACCACGGTAACCTCGGTGGACTCGTATGAAAAGACTCTGACTTTGTGGAGGAGCTGCGTGAATGAAGCGGAGGCCTAAGCTGAGAAAAAGCCAAGCCAGTGCCCAGAACAGGAAAGCAGAGCCCAGCTGGCCTGCTGACAATTTGGCAGACAATACCAGCAGACTTACCACTCACTTTTTTTTTTTTTTTTTTCTTTTACAAGGGCTGCCTCAAATTGCTTCTCTCTTTCTCTCTCCGCAGCGCTCACAAAAGAGAGAGTGGCAAATTGAAACCGAACTTTATTGCAGGGCTGTAGCCAGACATAGTCCAGAATAAGTATGGTTGCCCTGATCCAAATAAATAATCACCATCAAAGGGGGGAAAAAAAAAACTGCCTAAAACACAGATTTCACCATTCTGGAGGGAAACTCTCTGCAAAGCCGACAAAGTGGAATTGAACTTTGGGCTGAGCTTAAATGAAAAGGGGATTTCTTTTCTTCTTCTCACCCTATTCTACATCTTCCTCCTTTCTCCCCTTCACTCGCTCTTCTTGTCTGTTGAAACATGTGGTCAGCTGTTATGCTTCCATGTGGTCAGATGATCAAAGCTGGGGAGCAGCAGTAATTGTCCCCCGCTGAAGCCCTGCCCCGGCTGGGATCAGGATCCCAGCAGGTGGGGGGGGGGGGGGGGGGGGGGGTGAGGGGTGGGGGGGTGGGGGGGGGGGACAGCCATGAGAACGGAGGGAGAGGGTGGAGGAAGGCAAGAGGCCCTGCCTGGCAGAAATAAAGACTTCCTAAGGGCTGCTCTCTGACAACAGAGCCCCAAAGGGAGAGTGAAAAATGAAGCCTCCACACATTCGGGAGAGAGAGAGGGGTTTTTTTTTTTCACTGAGGGAAAGAGGCCGCCGTCGGGGTGAACGTTAGGCAGAGAGGGCAAGATGTAAAGCATAAGAGAATGGGATTATAATATTTGCTCAGAGCGGAGAGGAACAATTGTGCGCCCATTTCACAGTGTCTTAGAACTGAGCCTGTGTCGAATCCAAGAAGGGCTTCATGAAATATGGATGTTGTTTATTTCACCTGCTAACCCCTCCCCGACTTCTCTGGTCAAACATCGGCAAAGAAACTGTCAGAGAAGAAGAAGAAACTGCAGAAATAAGCACACACATTTTTATATATATATATATATATATATGTGTGTGTGTGTGTGTGTACGTGAGGCACTGACAAGAACGCAAACACGCCACTTTTTCCCCCCCAGAGCCAACAAACACAATTATTACCATAGACAAACACAAACAGCGAGGTGGCGAAAGGCGGCGCATACCATCGGCCCGGTCGGTGTTTACCTGAAGACCAGAGGGAGCCGTGAAAGCTCACAAGTCGCGGCTACTTTGCATGTACGTGGGAGAACCACAAAACACTTCTCACTGCTGTCCGTCATTTTGATTGCCCAGCACGACTCCTCCACCCCGAACCTCCCCAACACCCCCACCTCGCTTACCCCAAACCCCCCCTCAGCCAGATGGCTTTTTTTTTTTTTTTTTTTTTTTTAACTGTCTGTGGGCTCCTGCACCTCTGCTCTAACCATTCTAAATCCCTGCGATGGCTGGGGTGGTTGGGATCTCTTGCGTGGACAAATGGTTCGGAGGTAGCAGAGCAAATAAAACGGATTAAGAGGAGTCTTTTCACAGATACTTCAAAACTATTTTGGCGCTGAGCCATGGACACCCCCCCCCCCCCCACACACACACACACACACACACCACCACCCCAAGTTACCCCCCCCCCCCCACCACCACCACCACCACCCTCTCAACAGGAGGAAAAAAATCAGACACCCACAAAGAAATTTTCAGAGCATACCGACCTTATTTATGGCCGATCTGTGATGGATAGACTGTGTGTGTTGTATCGTAGTGATATAATAATAATAAAAAAAACGGTTTTACAGGACACTACCATTCAAATGTTAGGGATCACTTAGAAATGTCCTTATTTTGGAAGGAAAAGCACTTTTTATTTCAATGAATATAACATTAAATGAATCAGAAACACACTCTATACATTGTTAATGTGATAAACCACTATTCTAGCTGCAAATGTCTGGTTTTTAATGTAATATGTACATAGGTGTATAGAGGCCCATTTCCACTGTTCTAATGGTACATTGTGTTTGCTAATGGCGTTAGAAGGATATTGGATGATCAGAAAACACTAGCACAGCTAACACAGATAGCAGATAGCACAGATAGCTTCTGGGTGCTCGCAGTTTTGCTGGTTCTTTGACAAACGCAAAGTTTGAAGGGCAAAATTATCGTTTTTGAATAAAAAAAAATCATTATTTCTAATCTTGTCAATGTCTTCACTACATTTTTTTAATTATTTGTGCAACTCTTTTGATGAATAAAAGTCTGACTTTTAGTGGAAAACAACAAAAATCAACAGTAGTGTATATGAAGCTACAACAAAGATCAACACACACATACAGGATGTTTTGCTAACACTATTATTAGGGAACACATTCACCATTAACTAAGTGCTTACTAACATGCATTTAAGTCGCATACTAGCCCTTTATTAGTCAATATTAAGCACATATAAACACCGTATGCAGGAAAAATCTTAATTCATGTCATAATAGAGGTAGAATAAGGTTATGCAGAATAAGTAGTGCTTAATATTTACTAATAAAGGGTTAGTATGAGACTTATATATGTTAGCAAGCACCGTAGTTAATGGTGAATATGTGTTCCTTAAACTAAAGTGTTACCGATGTTTTTATAACGAACCCTGCAGCCTCTGCAGTGCATGAAAGTGTCCCCAGAATTTAATCCAATAACGTGACCGTGTGTGTGTGTGTGTGTGTGTTACAGTACCAACAGAGGAACCCTCCGCCTCATAAACCCAGGGCCCCGACACTTCTCGATTTACTGCACGGGAATAATTATTATAACACACTCGTCCTCTGACAGAACCACATGTTTTATTGCCCTGTAAGTAGAAATGAAAAGGTAGTGATGACATGTCTGAGAGCACATTTCCACAGTGCAGAGTGACTCATGCGCGCCCCTATAAATACTGTCATTTGCATAAAAGTGCCGCCGCTGAAGCTCCGTGACACTGATTGAAAGACTTAATTTTCCATCACTGGAGTTTAAACTGTCTGAGATTTTAAAATATATATATATATGTATACGTGTCATTTTAAAGCATACTTGTACACCGTTTGAACTGAAAAGAGCAATTCAGCCACAATCAGGACAAAAGTGCACCAATAGCGTAGGGTAATATGAAGAAAATCCAAATGTCACCTCTTGGCTCAATCCAGCCAAAGGTTAGATTCTTGACTCCCCGCTGTCTCCTGTCATTAGGTTGCTTAGCAACAGGCTGCGGGCTATAATTAGTTTATCAAAATTAAGATTTCCATTTAGTTAACACAAAAACACTTATGTGAAATGTGTCACATGTTCACTAAAAGAGATTCCAAAGACATGCTTTGAAATATGAGTGATTTCTTTTCCCTTTTTTTTTTTTCATCTTGAAGACTTGGCATGCTACGCCTGTCGCCGCAGAGTGAGATGTACAAGTGCAGCTGTTATGGCATACTTAATGAAAAATCATAAGATGGGGGCATGATATCACCCTGAGAGCATCTGTCAAGTGTTATTCTCATATGTTCGTCGCGTTCTAATTACGAAACGGTCTCACAGTCGTCGTTAGGTTTTTATACCTGCAGCAGGAACAAAAAAAATCTCTTTAAAGGGCAATAAATAGCTTATTTCTCTGCAAATCCAGCATGCAGCGGTTGGATGCTTTGATTCAAACGTGCCTCAAAGTGCTCGTGGTTTCAATCCTCGCTCCGTGAGCCTCAGCCTCGCAAGAAACGGTAACCGCATCAATGCTGAGCCACTCAACTGCACTTAACCTTGATTCCTGACTGTTCTGCAGCCCGGTGCATGCAGCCTTTTACGTCTCAGCGTAACCCTTCCTTCCCATCGCTTCTTCCTTTATCAGTGCGCCGACGCGTCCCCGCACAACCTCGGCTCACCAGGAAGCGGGCGCGTCGTATAGTTATGACTCTAAAGTGGGGAAACGGCAGCACCGGCTCTTGTTGACATGTTACCAGGCAGCAACCAAAGGGTCACCAGGATCACTCAATTAGCAGGGGTGACAAAAGACCCAGCAGGATCCAAGCTCAGCATCAACCCCCCCCTCTCACCCACCACCACCACCACCATCCCAACCCCAAACCAGACAGAACATCAGCCACCACGAGCAGAGGCCCACCTGCTGCTACCAACCAACCAGCATATGTGTTCTTATATGTGTTCTTATTAGTTAAAACTGATGAAAGCAAAAAATAGCCTATTTTATATTTACAGTAAATTCATGAATAAATACCCTACCGTTCAAAAGTTTGGGGTCACTTAGAAATGTCCTTATTTTTCAAGGAAAAGCACTTTGTGGTAAACGACTATTCTAGCTGCAAATGTCTGCTTTTTAATGGAATATGTACATAGGTGTATAGAGGCTTATTTACACTGTTCTAATGGTACATTGTGTTTGCTAATGGTGTTAGAAGACTATTGGATGATTAGAAAACCCTTGAAAACCCTTGTGCGATGATGTTAGCACAGCTGAAAACAGTTTACCTGGTTTTTAAAAACCATTATTTCTAATCTTGTCAATGTCTTGGTTCTATTTTCTATTCATTTTGCAACTCTTTTGATGAATAAAAATGTGACTTTTTATGGAAAACACAACAAAAATTGTATAGGTGAGCCCACTTTTGGACGGTAGTGTAAACACAATGTACCATTAGAACAGTGGAAATGGGCCTCTATACACCTATGTACATATTCCATTAAAAACCAGACGTTTGCAGCTAGTTTAGTCGTTTTCTGATTAATGTAATGTTATATTCATTGAAAAAAAAGTATTTTTCCTTAAAAAATAAGCACATTTTAAAGTGACACCAAAACCTTCACATTTGAATCATAGCGATTGTGATTGGATGCAATTATTAGACATTAAATAACCTAAGTAACCTTTAAGTGTGTGTGTGAATATGAATGTAAAATCCTATAAAAGCCGTGCTGACTGTGCTGCAGGTACATAAATGCACATACAGATCATGTGTCTTTGTGTCTGCCTCTTTCCTTCGTCTACTTTTTTCCCATCCTCTGTCTGTCAGTCTGTCAAGGCCATCTGTGTGTATTTCCCTTTCGTGGCAACCTGCCTTGCCTTGCTTTGCCTTGCCTGTATTTCTCTACCCCTCTCACTCTCCTATATTTGCAGCAAAAAAAAAAGAGACTCCTGTCTAGATCAATGCTCGGTATTATTACAGTTTGCACACAAGCCCACGAGTCTGCTGTGCATTTCCCCGCTGAACGGCTGCTTCTGAGGTGAAAGTTGACTAAGGCATCGACGGAGACGGAGGTGTCGCGGCGTTATTAAGGAGAACGGCATCAACGCGAAGGTTACAGAAGATTACACATGCACGAGCAACATAATGTAACTCAAAGACAAAAAAATATATAAGAAAACTCTCTCTTGAGTCTTGCAAAGGGATGTTAAGACACATTGAGGTTACAAGAGTCACTCACTTCAGTTTTTTACCAAGCAGGCAATTAGTTGTCCTGATACTACGATAAATATCTGCTATAATGACCACAATAACTCTTCTACAAGTAGTAGCTGCCTGTTATGGGGGAAAACAGCCTGTTTAAGACCATAGTTTTACCTCTTTAGTGTCATGACTGAATGGTGAAGTATAAGGTGTTAAACCGGTAAACGCTTGAACTCGCCGGCTCGATTGACTGACAAGAAGATTATTAGATATCAAACACTGAGAGAGACTGAGCTGCAGGGAAAACTGTCAAAGAGGAGGAGAGGCTTCCACGTGAAAACACTGTGCAGTATTTACATCTTTTGTTTGTGTTCTTCATAAAGCAACAGGCAACTTTTCTCGGTTCCTGTTTGTCCCTAAAAACAACCGTAAGGACAGAGGTTTGTCACGATAAGCATGAAAAACATGACACCACATGAATAATAAAGTCATTATGGAAGCATCCAGTTGCTAATGCTAACGCCACCGGCACACGCTAAACTAAACATTGATGTTAGCTGATTTAATGTAGCTTACTGGGGGCTGCAGCTATCGGATATTTTTGTAATGGAGTATTCTACCGATTATTCCACGATTAATCGTATTGTTTTATTTTTTTTTAAGATTTTTATTTTTTTAATAAAAAATATTAATATGTTTGCGTTTTGATTCCTCGATTAATCGAGTAATGGGATTAAAAAATTAATTAATTAAAAAGTAATAATAATAATAATTTTGCGTTTTGAATCATGATTGATTAATCAAGTAATTAGATTAAATTATTAATTAATTAAAACAAATATATAATAATAATAATAATATTGCGTTTTGAATCCGAGATTAATCGAGTAATCAGATTTAAAAAATTAATTAATTAAATAAATAAAAAATAATAATAATATCTCGTTTTGAATCCTCAATATTTCGAGTAATCGGATTTAAACATTAATTAATTAATTAATTAATTAATTAATAATAATATTGCGTTTGGAATCCGAGTTTAATCGAGTAATCAGATTTAAAAGATAATGTATTATTTAATTATTTAATTCATTCATTCATTCATTTATTTATTTATTATATAATTAATTAAATAATAATAATAATAATAATAATAATATTGCATTTTTAATCCTCAATTAATCAAGTAAACAGATTTTTTTTAATTAAATAATAATCATTTCCCGTTTTGAATCTTCAATTAATCAAAAAATATTTGTTCCAATACTCGATTACCAAAACATTTGATAGCTGCAGCCCTAAAATAGATGATCAATACAAACATGGATTGTGTTTTTTTTACTCCATCACAGTGACATTTCAGATTTAGGTGTCATGCATTTGAATGAGCGGGTTTCAAAAAGCAAACACAAGCTAGTCTGTAAGTAGTAGTAACAGCTGGCATCGCAGTTAACTTCCTCAGCTGCTCTCATCCAACTGATAAACACATCCACCAAAATAAACATGACTCAGGGAGCAATGAACTCTCTCTGTGTCTCACCTCACTGCATTTGCATGAGTGCAATTTAAATTCCAAGTTCGTTTTTTTTTCACACACCGAGCAGGTATCACAAGTTTACACGTCACTAATGGCTCCCTTTTGGCGTCCATTAATAGCCCAATGAGCGTCTTTACACTTCACACGTAACCTTGTGTCACCTCAAAGGTCACACGATAGCGGGAGGTCTCCAATGAATGAATGAATTATTCACTCGGAGTTACTCGGTCAACAACGTCAAGTAAATAAGCCCAGTGTAATACATGTATACTTTCAGTACAATTAATAATATGCTTTGTATTCTACTTTTAGGAACAAAAATGTGGTTAGAAGGTTAGTGCAGCATAACAGCTGGTATCAGTTTTACGCAGGAAACAAACAAACATGACCGATGAACTTTATGTCCCAATGTAGACACATAACAAACCTCCTGTCTTATAAACAACAGTAAAGCAATATTAGACCGATCCTTTAAAAAAATGGCATCACTTCATGACAATGTGAGATCTGCAAATAACATTAAACAACATTAAAAGCATCGATGGAGAAGAATTAGTGACTAATGGTTGAGACTTGCAGATTGGAACAAATGGAGGGTTCCTCCATATATATATACACATATATATGTATATACACATATATACGTATATATACATATATGCGTATATAAATATATACGCGTGTATACACGTATATATGTATATATACGTGTATACATGTATATATACACATACTGGATATATACACATACACGTATATATACTCGTATATATGTATATATACTCGTATATATACACATACACGTATATATACTCGTATATATACACATACACGTATATATACTCGTATATATACACATACACGTATATATACTCGTATATATACACGCATATATACACATACACGTATATATACTCGCATATATACACATACACGTATATATACACATATATATACACATACAAGTATATATACTCGTATATAAACACGTATATACACATACATGTATATATATGCACGTATAAATACACACGTATATATATACACACGTATATATACATATACATGTATACATGTATACATATACATATACATGTATACATATACACGTATACATATACATATACATGTATACATATACACGTATACATATACATATACACGTATATTTACATATACACGTATGTATGCATATACATGTATGTATACATATATGTATGTATACATATATGTATGTATATATATGTATGTATATATATATATATACACACACATACATATATAAATACATATACAAATGTATATATATGTATGTATATATATATATATACACACACATACATATATAAATACATATACAAATGTATATATATATATACACAAACTGCTTATTCTGATGCTATGAAACCCAAACAAGTTTTATTTTAATACAATTATACACTTAAACAAAGATACTTGTGGTGTTATATTGAATTTCTGACTCCTAAATGTTCGTCACTGGGTTTTCAGGCCTCAGTTAAGTTGTTCTGCTGAGAAACAGAGAGTCGTGTGCAGAGACGATGAGCTTCAATCAGCGTTGTGAGAAACTCATTTGACAGCGTCTCTCTCTCACTGCACCTCAAAAATCAATTCAATCAACATTGTCGAAATCCACAAGGTCCTCATAAAAAAACTATAATTAAATTAAATGTTCCTATTCTTTACAGCAACACAGGGAGAAACGGTGAGGAAGACGCAAAAAAAACAATTTGAGTAAAGAAAAGTGGGGTAAATGCTTAAAAATTCACAAGATTCAAGGAGAATGTTTAAATTAAAAGAGGCTCTCAAAGTAAGAGGAGGAGGAGACAAAAGCAGAGGACGGGGGTGTACGACACCTCTGTCTGTTGACACCACACGTGTGCACTATTTAATTAGCTGTAATCCAATTGTGGGGTACGGCGTACGGCTTCCTGTTCAGAGAGGTGCAAAAGGGTCGAAAATAAACGGCTCGCGAGACCATTAACGACTGAAGATGTCGCCTGTAGGAGGACAGACTTCTGCCCTCGGTGACACATGAGCATCAGTCCACTCTGTTTCAGGTGTGAGCTGACCTCCACACGCTTATTAATGGTAAGACAATAGACTCAGAGTGGGAAATCTGGAGGATAAAAGGCCTGAATGAGATGCAGGATCAGAGTAAAGATAATCTTGGTTGTTATCTTATCTTATTTTGCCCCAGGGTGTCATTAAAACACCTTTTTTTTCCGTCCTCGACAGAGATCAAAAACTATGGCGAGCATGTGGTCGTAACTATAGAAGCCTGCGTATGCATAAAACACAGCGTTATTAGCTGATAGAGATCTCCTCTTCCTCAAAAACCACCTATGAGCCAAAAGGTGTCAGATTGCAAAGGCACAGCTCATCCAAAGCCCCCCCCCCCCCCCCCCCCTTCTCTCCAGATGAATTAAATTCACCATATACACGTCGTCAGTGGATCTGATGGGTACAACAGTTGGTTGATACAGAAGGCACAGGCTTTTTTTAGGGAATAAATGAAGCCGAGTGGTCAAAGACTGATTGGAACGTGGCTGAAAACCATGGCAACAGACTCCTGAGTAAACAGTTTATGGAAGCCCAGTAAGAAAGCCGGTGATTTTGGATAAAAACAGCATTTGCGCTAATCAGCGCATACCAACACCTCCAGCGCCCAAACCTCCACCAATCTCAGGAACAGATGTGTCAACTGTGCCGGCGCGTACATGCTGTGCCACTGCAGTGTGTAAGCCAATCAGAGGAGGGTTAGTCAAAGAGAATGTCTGCATAAATTAGCTGTCTTTGTGTGTGTGTGTGTGTGTGTGTGTATGAGAGAGAAAAAGAAAGACAGATCAGAACCATCAACCAAAAGTTCTAAGGCTGCAGCTATCGAATATTTTTGTCTATTCGACCAATTATTTTTCGATTAATCGAGGATGCAAAACGCAAAATTATTATTATTATCATCAAATGTATGAATTTTTTTAATTTAATCACTACTCAATTAATCGAGGAATTATCAGTAGAATACTCGATAACAAAAATATTCGATAGCCACAACCCAAATAAGCTACATTAAAACAGCTAACATCAATGTTTACATTAGCGTGTGCCGGAAGCATTAGCAACTGGATGCTTTCGGCTGAACAGGCCGCACGAGATTGGAATTAAACGGAGAGTTCTTGCCTCGAGGAATTTTTGTAATCGGGTTACTCGAATCACTCAAGTGATCGTTGCAGCCCTAGCTAGCTCCTTTTTTTAAAAATGCGATTACTCGATTAATCGAGGAATAAATTGGTCGAATACTCGATTACGAAAAAATTCGATAGCTGCAGCCCTAGTAAGATACATTAAATCAGCTAACATCAATGTTTATGTTAGCGTTAGCATTAGCAACTGGATGCTTTGGCCTCAGATGCTGAATAATTGTAGTTTATTGTCAGTTGTCGTTTACAGTGCTGTTGTTGTTGGCTTCCTCAATGACTCAGCATCTGAGCCGAAAGCATCCAGTTGCTAACGCTTCCGGCACACGCTAACGCAAACATCGATGTTAGCAGATTTATTGTAGCTTACTAGGGCTGCAGCTACCGAATATTGTTGTAATCGAGTATTAAACCAATAATTTTTTTGACTAATCGAGAAAAAGATTTGATAGATGTACTAGTAAGTGACATTAAATCAATGTTTACGTTAGCGTTAGCATTAGCAACTGGATGCTTTGGGCTCAGATGCTGAATCATTGTAGTCTATTCAGTCAGTTGTGGTTTACAGTGGTTACAGTGCTGCTGTTGTTGTTTTCATGTTTAAGTGTGATATGGCACACTGGACATTTTCTGCCTTTTAAGGGCCGCTTCACTCTCCGTCTCCGCCATCGCACCAGCTGAAATCTGTATTTGCGGTATGTGTGCGTCTGCTAAATCGGTCCGTGTGGAACAACGATCCCCTACAAAAGTTGCTCTCCTTTAACTCATTGACTGACATGAGAAAGTGTTTAGAAAAAGGTCATTTCTCACGTTTCTGCCACGTATGGAGACAAGAAGTTCAGACCAAATTTCAAAGATCTGATTGGAAACAAAAAAAATTGCCTCAAAAGCACCGGCGTTCTTTGTGTTTTATGAAAAAGAGCAAATGAACGGGAATAATGTGACAGCTAGTTAAAAAACGACGAGATCAAAGACGAGCGTAAGACGAAAGAAAAGAAGCATCTTGACCTATCTGCCTATATACACCGACGAGAGGAGATATGTCATTAAATATAATGTCGCCGGTTACTCTGCTGAGATCAATAAGGCAGCAGCAGCAGCAGCAGCAGCAGCAGCAGCAGCAGCAGCAGCAGCAGCGAGCGGGGAGAGCAAAGCAAATCGCACAGGGCACACTACAAACACAACTCATCTAATCATCTTCAAGGTCTTCACAGACCAACACAAAACCCTGAGACCGTCTTCCAAATCAAAGACGTGACAACGCAACACACCTGAGTCCATGCGCACACACACACACACACACACACTTTACACTGAAGTTTTAAAGCATGCACACTCCCCCCCTCCCCTCCACACAGCTGCTTCTTCACCCAGTGTAACCATAATGTATAATTCACCAACGATCATTTATCAACATAATCATCCGCTGGCACTAAAAGCGACACATCTGAGGTCAAGGAGGAAATCATCTTTCACAGGGACTTTCAGGGGGGTTTCGCTGCCAAGCTGCGGCGCTGGATGGCGAAGTGGCCGCCGCCGCCGCGTCGACGGAGGATGGAAAAAAGAAGAAGGGAGGAGGAGGAGGAGGAAGAGGAGGCGCTGCCAGTACAGATGCCCGCAGACAGACCGCCTTCGCCTGAGAGACACAAGAGCTGCTGGAGCCTCAGACAGCTCTCTCCATCACCCTCTCTAGAACTCTCCCTCCCCTCCTGTTGCCATCTGTGAGGCGTGCACACACACACACACACAGACACACACACACACACACACACACACACACACACACACACACACACTCAGCACCCACTGACTAAGAGGCCCAGGGACACTTAGCCACGTTAGCAGCCTTTACTAAGACAGCTGTGTGTGTGGTAACTGCTGACATGCTTTAAAAAAGACTAAGAGAGAGTGAGAGTTGGTAAAGAGTGTGAGAGGGAATCAGAGCTGCTGAGCCACATGGTTCTGTCTGAGCTGAGCTAAGCACCAAGAGAAGAAGACACCAGATACCAACACAGGTATAACCCTAACCCACGCTGCTGCCATGTTTTCGATAAACTGGTGGGGTCTGTGTGAATGTCCATGGATGATAAAGCCCTGGTGGCCTCCCATATGCTACTGTTATATATGTATATATATGCACTATTCTTATTTTTCCAAAATCATGTACATTCTACATTAATCTGTATTAAAATTATTCCTTAAGATGTTTCCAAATATTTTCAACAGATCCTTGTTCAGGGCGATGCCGACTATTATGATGGTAAATTTCAAGTCATTCCGAGATACTTTTTGTTTTCGAGAAGAAAGTCAGTTCACTGTCAAAGTGCATCAGGGCAAATGGATCATTTCCTGATTTAAAAAAATTCATTAAAATTACTCCTTAATATCTTTGCAAATATTTTCAACAGATCCTTGTTTAGGGCGATGCCGACTATTATGATGGTAAATTTCAAGTCATTCCGAGATACTTTTTGTTTTTGTGAAGAAAGTCAGCTCATTGTCAAAGTGCATCAGGGCAAATGGAACATTTCCAAAATTTCAAAAATTCATTAAAATTATTCCTTAAGATGTTTCCAAATATTTTCAACGGAATCTTGTTCAGGACGATGCCGACTATTATGATGGTAAATTTCAAGTCATTCTGAGATACTTTTTGTTTTTTTGAAGAAAGTCAGCTCACTGTCAAAGTGTATCAGGGCAAATGGATCATTTCCTGATTTAAAAAAATTCATTAAAATTACTCCTTAATAGGTTTTCAAATATTTTCAACGGATCCTTGTTCAGGGTGATGCCGACTATTATGATGGTAAATTTCAAGTCATTCCGAGATACTTTTTGTTTTTTTGAAGAAAGTCAGCTCACTGTCAAAGTGCATCAGGGCAAATGGAACATTTCCAAAATTTCAAAAATTCATTAAAATTATTTATTAAGAGATTTGCAAATATTTTCAACCGATCCTTGTTTAGGGCGATACCGACTATTATGATGGTGAATTTCAAGTCATTCCGAGATACTTTTTGTTTTTTTGAAGAAAGTCAGCTCACTGTCAAAGTGCATCAGGGCAAATGGAACATTTCCAAAATTTCAAAAATTCATTAAAATTATTTATTAAGAGATTTGCAAATAATTTCAACGGATCCCTGTTTAGGGCGATACCGACTATTATGATGGTAAATTTCAAGTCATTCCGAGATACTTTTTGTTTTTTTGAAGAAATTCAGCTCACTGTCAAAGTGCATCAGGGCAAATGGAATATTTCCAAAATTTCAAAAATTCATTAAAATTATTTATTAAGAGATTTGCAAATAATTTCAACGGATCCTTGTTTAGGGCGATACCGACTATTATGATGGTGAATTTCAAGTCATTCCGAGATACTTTTTGTTTTTTTGAAGAAAGTCAGCTCACTGTCAAAGTGCATCAGGGCAAATGAACCATTTCCTGAATTTCAAAAATTCATATAAATTATTCCTTAAGAGCTTTGCAAATATTTTCAACCGATCCTTGTTTAGGGCGATACCGACTATTATGATGGTGAATTTCAAGTCATTCCGAGATACTTTTTGTTTTTTTGAAGAAAGTCAGCTCACTGTCAAAGTGCATCAGGGCAAATGGAACATTTCCAAAATTTCAAAAATTCATTAAAATTATTTATTAAGAGATTTGCAAATAATTTCAACGGATCCCTGTTTAGGGCAATACCGACTATTATGATGGTAAATTTCAAGTAATTCCGAGATACTTTTTATTTTTTTGAAGAAAGTCAGCTCACTGTCAAAGTGCATCAGGGCAAATGAACCATTTCCTGAATTTCAAAAATTCATATAAATTATTCCTTAAGAGCTTTGCAAATATTTTCAACCGATCCTTGTTCAGGGCGATACCGACTATTATGATGGTGAATTTCAAGTCATTCCGAGATACTTTTTGTTTTTTTGAAGAAAGTCAGCTCACTGTCAAAGTGCATCAGGGCAAATGGAACATTTCCAAAATTTCAAAAATTCATATAAATTATTCCTTAAGAGCTTTGCAAATATTTTCAACGGATCCTTGTTCAGGGTGATGCCGACTATTATGATACTAAATTTCAAGTCATTCCGAGATACTTTTTGTTTTTTTGAAGAAAGTCAGCTCACTGTCAAAGTGCATCAGGGCAAATGAACCATTTCCTGAATTTCAAAAATTCATATAAATTATTCCTTAAGAGCTTTGCAAATATTTTCAACCGATCCTTGTTTAGGGCGATACCGACTATTATGATGGTGAATTTCAAGTCATTCCGAGATACTTTTTGTTTTTTTGAAGAAAGTCAGCTCACTGTCAAAGTGCATCAGGGCAAATGGAACATTTCCAAAATTTCCAAAATTCATTAAAATTATTTATTAAGAGATTTGCAAATAATTTCAACGGATCCCTGTTTAGGGCGATACCGACTATTATGATGGTAAATTTCAAGTAATTCCGAGATACTTTTTGTTTTTTTGAAGAAAGTCAGCTCACTGTCAAAGTGCATCAGGGCAAATGAACCATTTCCTGAATTTCAAAAATTCATATAAATTATTCCTTAAGAGCTTTGCAAATATTTTCAACCGATCCTTGTTTAGGGCGATACCGACTATTATGATGGTGAATTTCAAGTCATTCCGAGATACTTTTTGTTTTTTTGAAGAAAGTCAGCTCACTGTCAAAGTGCATCAGGGCAAATGGAACATTTCCAAAATTTCCAAAATTCATTAAAATTATTTATTAAGAGATTTGCAAATAATTTCAACGGATCCCTGTTTAGGGCGATACCGACTATTATGATGGTAAATTTCAAGTAATTCCGAGATACTTTTTATTTTTTTGAAGAAAGTCAGCTCACTGTCAAAGTGCATCAGGGCAAATGAACCATTTCCTGAATTTCAAAAATTCATATAAATTATTCCTTAAGAGCTTTGCAAATATTTTCAACGGATCCTTGTTCAGGGCGATACCGACTATTATGATGGTAAATTTCAAGTCATTCCGAGATTTTTTTTTTTTTGACGATGAGCCGCAGAAACCGTTGCATAATTACGGTAACGCAAATTCTCACATTTTGCTTTAAGAGCAGTAGTAAGAGCAATATTGTGATTGCAGGTCGATGTATGAAAAGTCCAGGAAACATGAATCAGATCAGCTCAGCTGTGCAAAAGCACATATTCTATCTCTCTCTCGGTAATTTGCACACAATTGCATTGGCTGTCATCTGTAACCCATCCAATATTATAGAGAGCGACTGCCCAGCAACATGGCACACACACACACACACACACACACACACACACACACACACACACATATACAGGAGCCTGCACTCGAGTCTCCATACATCTATCAGATCAGCATCTTTGCCTGGCTCCAGTGCCAATCGGATGCCCCAGATAATCCCACTCCCAAGTAACCTACTCTGGAAATACACACATAGTATCTCCAGTTTACACACACACACACACACACACACACCGATCCAGCTGTGATTCTTGGAGGTAATCCAAGTTGCCTGTCTGGCTTGTATAGCACAAGATGGAGTGTGTGTGTGTTAGTGTGTGTAAGAGATTATTACACTCAGAAAACAGATGAAGTAGCAGGTTAGCGTGCAAGAGGGAGACAGAGACACAGCGATACAGATGAGAATGAACTAGAAGTTAGAAACCGTTATGGAATCATTCCGACAGCACAAGCACAAAGTATCCTGAGTCTACTCTAATACACAAAGTCACATCAGACGATGAACCCAAGAACACACAAGCGTTTCCCAAAGCAATGGGTTAAACCAGCACGAAGCCACAGAGGAAATGAACGGGACTCACCAGAACCTGGTTCGATGTCGTCCAAAGGTATCGATTCAGCTGCACACAGACCAGGGAGGCACCCGAGTCTAAGTCAGGGTTCAGGAGCAAAGAAAACAGCATTAGTTTCATCACGAATAAACATCTATGAGGTGTTTCTTGTCAGTGCTGTACTGTGCTAAACAAACGTTGGCTGGGACATGCAGCAACATAACAACGTGGAGAGCTAATCAAACAGATTGTGAACAAGCCGGTATAATTCTGCCAGATTATCTACATCACTATATTTGGATCAGAAGATGAAAGTGAGAGAGCAAAACTGGCACAAAACATCTCCATCATGTGTGTAAAGGTAACATATGGGTGCTCAGGTAAATTAGACTCAGTAGCTTGTTTAGCACTAGCTAGAGTTAGCATGTAGCTTAGTTGAAATCATGTCTTATCAAGAGTTCAGTCAGACTAATCCAAGCCAATCCAACTTTATTTATAAAGCACTTTAAAAACAACAACAGCTGAGACAAAGTGCTGTACGTCAGAGTAAATTAATAAAACATACAAACGTGTGACCTAATAAACCAAAGAACAAACAATAAAACAATAAAAAAATACTGTAGAAAATATAAAAACAACAAACATGTCATACAATAAAACTATAAATTAAAAAACGATGACAATGATAATGATGATAAAAACAACATAAAGAAAATGTGAAATGTTGTGTAACAGTTTCCTGTTAGCCAAACAAATGTTTGTAGCGGCCATTTTGACCTCATGTGTTTGGCAATGGCTGCTGTTTGAGGTCGACTTAGTCACAGTTGTTGTTGTGTTAACTGTTTGATGAAACATATATTAGGTGTGTGTGGGCTTTTTCCAGGACAAATGAGAGTGAGATTTGAGTTTATTAACCGTGAAATGTTTTTATTTTCTTACCTGTGCTCTTAGCTACAGCTAACATCTAACCATGCACCTTTAGATCCAGCAGGAAGTACTAAACCAGAGCAACTCCCTTTGGACTCCTTTTATGGAGTTGTTCCTGTGGGACTGCACCAAATGTGATCCAGGTGGAGGGGGGTTAGAGATTTGAGAATCATCAACTGTTTATCTTGTGATACAGAAGACACAGATAAATCCCTTTAGTAAGAGGGAATAACTGATATTTTAACTGAGTGTTTCTTAAAGTAGATAACCAGTTCTAACTTAAAGGGCAAATACACTTTTTTGTGTCTTCTAAAACTATAATTTATGACAATATTAACATGCTGATGTTCTGTTCAGCGTGGTCAGATTATAAGTTTTAGGATTTTATCTTCCATATTAACACTAAAGACAGCAAAGGCTGATGGGAATGCTGATAGTTTTAGAAATACAACTCAGTTGTTGTTAATAGGCTTTATATGCTTTTCTGCACACATCACACATAACCCTGATACTTGGACATCCTGTGAGTAAATATTATAATATTTCCCAGGTTACTATGTCACATATTGTACATATACCTTTATTGTACCTTAAATTTGCTCATCTGTTTCTGTGGACACGTTGTTTTCACACAGCCCTTCACCATTTGTGTCAAAGGGTCAAAGGCATCATGGCTTATAATCTCCTCATGGACGACCTTCCCCACTCGGCAGCTACTGCTACTCCGGACAAAGACCTTGGCCTTAGCCTTTAGCAGTTAGCCACTTCCTCTTCCTTAGCATTCAGCAGCGTCTTCAGACAAAACTGACCTATGGTGACACCGCAGCGATCGACTTGTTAGATTAATTCAACTTTCACATGTCAATTAAATGAGTGTTGTTACCGTGGTGATTAGCAGATTCCACTAATTGTCGCTCCCTCCTCCTTTTTCCACCACTTTTTTATTTTTTTCTTTTGCCCCCCCCTCACTTCCCCCTCCTCCTTTTTGCTCTCTTGCCATTTTCCACATGGAGGAGCAGGAAATGGGGCTTTGTGCCGTCGGGCCCCCATGTCAAAGATGGCTCCTTAGCCACTTTTCCCAGCCACACTGCTCCTCTGAGACTCCAAGATCCCCATTCTCATGTCTGGGGGTGCCAGGAAAAGGTGCATATGTGTGTGTGTGTGTGTGTGTGTGTGTGTGTGTGGGTGTGTGAGTACATATAGATCACACAAGCGTGAACGTATATAGGGATAAGAGGATATGCATTTAACCCTGTTTGGGGGCCACATCACCAGGACTCAGAAAGCCCAGCGTTAAAGTCCCATGTGCACTTTCCAACAGACACGAGCACAGAAACACACTCAAACAAACACACTCTTACACGTGCAGCGCAGCAGATAATTACCCCAACAACAACAACAACAACAACACCCCGAGTGCTTTAGAGCGGGGGGGGGGGGGGGGCGGGGGGTGGACATGTGGCCACCGAGCCCCTCCCTCATTGTCTCGATCTCCCATGCTACCTGTTTGTTTTGCTTGACTTATTGAACTCGATCTGGGTTTTCACAGCGTTTAAACTGTGCATCTCAGTGGTGTTAAAATGGACTATCAAGCCGATAAAAACAGTGCAAAAGCCCAATTTCCCCCCCAAAAAACATGTGACTTGTGACATAGTAACTACTCGTATTATAATTTCCAAAATAAATGTATATATACACCATTTTTTTTATTCCAAAAGAGCCAACATTTACATTTGTGGCAACAGAAATTAATAAAACCCACCTTTGATTGATTTTTTCTGTGTTATTTTATGATCTTTAAATGATTTTAATCTATTTTATGTTATTTTACTGTATTTCATCTTTAATTTTTTACATATTATGTGTTTTATTTACTAAGTACAGCACATTTGTCCACTGTGGTTTGTTTAAATAAAGTTGGATTGAATTGGATTGGAAAAGAAATGAATAACTACAAGCTATAAGCAAAAGTATGTATGAGTGGATCCAGTGTAATTTTTTTTCATTATTTAACAATATTTTAACAATATTTCCACGACTGAGCGTTTCAATAGTTAAAGCTAAAGCTAAAATAAACTCTTAACATCGCGTTAATGTCGTTTCTTTGCTCCGTTCTCGACAAAATCTTCAGGGAAAATGTATTTTATTGCATATATTCAGTGAGTCATTCCTTCTATTTTCCAACATAAGTAGTTACTGCAGGTGTTAGAACGCATAGAAGTACAAACTGGGATATTTCCCACATGCGCGTCAACACACCCACACACATATGCCCTGCTCTGATCGCTCTGACGACTGTGTCATGTTTAGCGCTATCTAAGAACTCTGCAATATTGGGATTCGGAAAAAGCAGATTAGCAAAAGAATCTTACACAAGTGGAAAAAAAGCACCAACAATTTGACTGAATGCACGTTTCTTGGATCATTCTTTTGAAAAATCCCATGAGTAAATTTAAAAATTGAGCCATTTCCAACTGTCTGTTACATCAGAATTTTAGGGAGCCGATTTCAGAATATTTTCTAAAATAATGAACAAAAGGTTTATTCTCATTACAGATCTGAATGTTAAAGATGTCCATTGATTGTGATGTTCAGGTTCTAATTGGTTCTAACATGTTGTTTGTTGTATGCCATGCTGTACAAATGATAAATACAGTAGTAAGTGTTTGTGAATATTTGTGTACATTATTTTAAATAGTAAATGGCAGAATTATTCATTAGAATGTGCTAGCTGTGTTAGCTCGCTGAACGCCATTAGCTCTGTTAGCTCCTTTAGCGCCGTGAGCTGTGTTAGCTCCTTTAGCGCCGTGAGCTGTGTTAGCTCCTTTAGTGCCGTTAGCTGTGTTAGTTCCTTTAGCTGTGTTAGCTGTGTTAGCTCCTTTAGCGCCGTTAGCTGTGTTAGTTCCTTTAGCGGCGTTAGCTGTGTTAGCTCTTTTAGCGCCGTTAGCTGTGTTAGTTCCTTAAGCGGTGTTAGCGCGCCTACAGTGGAAGTGGAGCGGTCTGTTTATTAAACAAAAAGAGACAGAGCTACAAATAAATTAAATTTTACCTATCATTTGACACCAGAATCACTGAAATCGGCCCAGGAAATGAAATTCTGATGTAAAAGATGGTTGGAAATTGACATTTACGTGGCTAATGGGATTTTTCAAAAGAATGAGCCAAGAGGTACATTCTTAGAAATAAGGGTTCCAAAAGGGTTCTTCTACAAGGACTGAGGTTCTACCTGGAACCATTTGCTTCTGAAAAACCCTTTCCCAAAGAAAGGGTTTTTCAAGGGTTCTTGGTAACACTAATAGTTCCAGTAAGAACCATTTTGATCCAGATAACCCTTTAAAACCTGTTTCCTGAATAAAGGGTTTTAAAAGGCTTCTTGGTGGAACTCTCCAAAAGCCTTCCAATTGGAACCTTTATAAATAGGTTCTACCTTGAGCCAAAAAGGGTTCTCCTATGAGGACAAGCCAAAGAACCTTGTATGGTTCTACTTAGCACTTTTATTTCTAAGAGTGTAGATTCAGTCAAATGTTGGTGCTTCTTTCCTCTTGTGAAAGAGTTTCCTGGAGAAAAATGCAATAATCTGCTCCTCTAGAATGAAGGCGGTCAGTTCTCCTCCAGATCTGAAGCAGCTCTCTAATCATTCCTCATCACAATTAAACACAGCAGACAGCAGCCTCCCCCCCAAACACTGGGTAACATCTTAAAACTATATGAATAGCCTCCCCCCCCCCCCCCCCCCGACCCCATCACCAATGTTCAACACTAACCAACCATCACATAGACCTACATTCATAGGCCGGGGCTACAATGGAGGAAACAGTGCAGCAGAGGCCAGAGCAGCCGCAGACGGTTTCGTTTGCACTTTATCAGACCATAGAAAAACAGCGACGCCTCATTGAGCCACGATTTGCTGGTGGTTTCCTACAAGAAAACCAAAACAAAGACCGGGGGGCAGCCTGGTCGTCCTTTTTTGTGCCAAAGCAGCAGAGCAAGGAACACACACACACACACACACACACACACACACACACACACACACGCACACACATGCACAAAAACACACTCAATTACACATCTGTCATATCCTTCAGAGAACACCGCGCTGAGCAGTTTGCCGTTAAAGCGGCTACTTCATGCAAAAAACGGTGACATTACTCACCTGGAGCAAAGCAAACTCATAGAACACACAGACATAAAAGGGAGATGTTTAAGTTTTCACTTGAAACAAAACTGCTATAAGTTACACTACACTCTTAGAAGTAAGGGTTCCAGAAGGGTCCTTCTACAAGGGCTGAGGTTCTACCTGGAACCATTTGCTTCTGAAAAACCCTTTCCCACCATAACCAACACGAGGTAGAGACCTAAAAAATCTCTGTAATAACTGAGAAACGCAAGATAATCCGTTGACCGAATGCACGAAAAACAGGGTATGTACGTTTTTATACGAACCCTTGATGAGAATACATTGATTTAGAGGGTACACACTTAGAAATAAGGGTTCCAAAAGGGTTCTTCTACCAGGGCTGAGGTTCTACCTGGAACCATTTGTTTCTGAAAAACCCTTTCACGAAGAAAGGGTTTTTTCAAGGGTTCTTGGCAACACTAATGGTTCAAGAGAACCCTTTAAAACCTCTTTCCTGAATAAAGGGTTGTAAAAGGGTTCTTGGTGGAACCTGGAGCCAAAAAATGGTTCTCCTTTGAGGACAAGCCGAAGAAACTTATATGGTTCTACTTAGCACTTTTATTTCTAAGAGTGTACCGTTCAAAAGTTTGGGGTCACCTATACAATTGTTGTTGTGTTTTCCATTAAAAGTCAGTCTTTTATTCATCACAATGAATAGAAAATATAGTCAAGACATTGATAAGATTAGAAATAATGATTTTTATTCCAAATAAAGAACCAGAAAAACTGTTTTCAGCTGCGCTAACATCATCACACAAGGGTTTTCTAATCATCCAATAACCTTCTAACGCCATTAGCAAACACAATGTACCATTAGAACACTGGAAATACTATACACTATGCACATATTCCATTAAAAACCACATTAACAATGTATAGAGTGTATTTCTGAGTCATTTAATGTTATATTCATTGATTAAAAAAAAGTGTTTTTCCTTCAAAAATAAGGACATTTCTATAAGTGACCCCAAACTTTTGAACAGTATAGTGTAGCTGCGGGAGCTCAGTGTTCTGCTACGTGAGAACAATGGCGTGTTCTCATGACTGGGTCATGGACATGGCAGTGTTTAATAACCACTTGGGGATAACTTCTGTTGGGGCAATTGCTCTTCCCTTCCCTTCCCTTCCCTTCCCTTCCCTTCCCTTCCCTTCCCTTCCCTTTCCTCCCCCCCCATCTCTTTCCGTCTTGTTGTCTCCCACACTCTTCCTCTCTGGTTTTACTGCCACGATAACTCTTGAGTGAGTAAAGCCAGCGTGTGCATTGTGTGCGTGAGCCAGTCAAGGCTGAAGCTGCATTTGTGCATCTGTGCAGTCATGCATGAGTGAGCAGTGAGGGGGAGTCCAGGGAGCTACAGAGAGAGAAGAAGAAGAAGAAGTCTGCGTCTGACTTACAATCAGGCCATCAAACGAACGCACACAAGAAGCCACGCACAGTTTAAGAGGCTTAGCCGTGTCTGCGCGTGCTCACACCAACACACACAAAGCATCCCTGGCAACTGCATGCAGTTATGTTTGGAATGAGAATGAGGCTATAATGCAAGTGACACACAAACATGACACTACGTAGGAATACGTCAGAACAAACAAAAGCAAAGTGCCATCGTAAGCCACACAACCCCCGTCCAGTCCTTTTTAGCGTCAACGATTTAAAACCATTTATCTGGAAGGGTAGATTATACTGTCGTGATAACTCTGACAAAGTCCAACTCTGGAGAAGGAGGTGCAGGTTTGTGCCTCGCCTCCTCCTTTCCACCTTGCTGCTCTACACTCTTAGAAATGAAAGTGTACGCTGCGGCGCGTATTAAAAACCAGGAATCCAAACCTACGTGACATTTATAAAAATGCTGTATTTAAGAAGCCAATTGCACGCTTAAAAATATTGGATTTAGCATGGAAAGCTAACGCTGTGGTCAAATACACTACACTCTTAGGAATAAAAGTGCTAAGTAAAACCATATAAGGTTCTTCAGCTTGTCCTCATAGGAGAACCCTTTTTGGCTCCAGGTAGAACCTTTTTTTTTTTTTTAAATAAAGGTTCCACCAAGAACCCTTTAAAACCCCTTTATTCAGGAAAGGGGTTTTAAAGGGTTCTCTGGATCAAAATGGTTCTTACTGGAACCATTAGTGTTACCAAGAACTCTTGAAAAACCCTTTCTTCGGGGAAAGGGTTTTTCAGAAGCAAATGGTTCCAGGTAGAACCTCAGCCCTGGTAGAAGAACCCTTTTGGAACCCCTTTTTCTAAGAGTGTACCATTAGAACACTGGAAATGTGCCTCTATACACCTATGTACATATTCCATTAAAAACCAGACGTTTGCAGCTAGAATAGTGTGTATTTCTTTTAAAACCCTTAATCCAGGAAAGGTTCTCTGGATCAAAATGGTTCTTACTGGAACCATTACCTTTCTTCGGGTAGAACCTCAGCCCTTGTCAAAGGACCCTTTTGGAACCCTTATTTCAAAGCGTGTATCCTCTAAATCAATGTATTCTCATCTAGAGTTCGTATGAAAACGTACAATAAAGTATATACTCCGGTTTTCATTTGGTGAACGGATTACCTTCAGTTTCAGGTTTCTACCTCGCGTTACGGTTACCGTTATGGTTGTGGTGATGGGTTAGGGTAAGGGACGGGGTTAGCGGATATAGCGCTAAAACATACGAAAACACCGTAGCTTTCAGTGCGAATCTTTGATGAGAATAAGGCTGTCTAAATGGCAGCTGTTGGTCCTGGTGCAGAGTGGGCGGGCGATATTTTGTCTGCACTGTGTGTCGATAAATAAATAATGACAGCGATGGACCTTTGGGAAAGAGCTAGGCTGCTAATCTGGAACTGCTTTAGCTCCTCTGACGTGCTAGCAAGACGGGGGGGAAAGAGAGGCCCGAGACGGCTCGCTAATTGGAAGTGGCGAGGTGATCTAATGACACTGCGGGGAAACTTTGGTTTGTCACAACGTGTAAAGTCGGCAACATTTCAAGGGTGGCTGACCTTAAGTAGGAGTTCATCAACGCACAGGCTAACGCAGACTACTCTGGACAGAGGTTAAATGGGTGAGAGACTTCTCAGAAACACTCGTACTTCTTCTTCTTCTTCTTCTTCAGTGACTCTGCAGCACAGAAGCACCTCACAAAATACCTCACAAAAGACACCATGACAACGTATGAAGTCGGCTCTGTCAGCTAAAGGAGAGCGAGCACATGCAGGTGTATCTTACCTCAGCCATAACGTGACGGCAGACAGCGCCGCGTTCATCACGCAGCGTGACAGAGCGCACTGTGGAGGAGGAAAATACAACGGCATAAGCTCAGAGCATCAATCATAGTCAGAAAACACAGAGTGGATTTCCATATCGTCCTCAATCCCACTGGTACATGTGACGGATACTTTCATCAGAGTTACTCACTAAAACGTGTTTTGTTGAGCCGAGAGAAGAACGTCTGGGAACGTGTGCACATTTACGTCTCATTTCAAAAGTGAATAAAGAACTTGTTTTGTTTAAACCGCTTTCATTTTTATTTGGGTTTGTTTGCCTCATCTCTGTTACTCACACCAGTGCACAACGATGGCCGCCATTTACGGTGCACAATGCTGACGCATGAATAATCATTAGCATGTAGCTTATAAACACAGTATTAAATGTTTTACCCATCATTTAGAAGCACAGTAGTTAGGGATTGTAAACACTGAATTCATCATTTATGTAGATTAGAGCTGCAAATAATGATTATTTTCGTATTCGATTAGTCTGTTGATTATTTTAGCGATGTTAGCTAAAATGATAGATAGATAGATAGATAGATAGATAGATAGATAGATAGATAGATAGATAGATAGATAGATAGATAGATAGATAGATAGATAGATAGATAGATAGATAGATAGATAGATAGATAGATAGATAGATAGATAGATAGATAGATTTAAGCTAACATATAGATAGATAGATAGCTTTGAGCTAACAGATAGATAGATAGATAGATAGATAGATAGATAGATAGATAGATAGATAGATAGATAGATAGATAGATAGATAGATAGATAGATAGATAGATAGATAGATAGATAGATAGATAGATAGATAGATAGATAGCTTTCAGCTAACATATAGATAGATAGCTTTGAGCTAACATATAGATAGATAGCTTTGAGCTTACAGATAGATAGATAGATAGATAGATAGATAGATAGATAGATAGATAGATAGATAGATAGATAGATAGATAGATAGATAGATAGATAGATAGATAGATAGATAGATAGATAGATAGATAGATAGATAGATAGATTTAAGCTAACATATAGATAGATAGCTTTGAGCTAACAGATAGATAGATAGATAGATAGATAGATAGATAGATAGATAGATAGATAGATAGATAGATAGATAGATAGATAGATAGATAGATAGATAGATAGATAGATAGATAGATAGATAGATAGATAGATAGATAGATAGATAGATAGATAGATAGATAGATAACAATGTAACCGTGAGTTTAAATAGTAGTTGTTCAAGGTTTATTATTGTTTTTTTTAATACAGTCACATATTTTTCCTAGAGCAATCCATCATCCTGTATGATCCCAGACCACCTTCTGTGCCTCTCTAAGTGAAATCATTACCTTAAGCAACCAATTTACATTGTAAACACACATGCAAATCGTGTTTGCCATGCTGGAGGTCTGCAAGCATGGTGGCTGCATGGGTTCAGGACTGAAGATGGTAGATCCAGAGGGTCTTCCCCTCAGACCTCCACACAGAACAACACACAGCACTACTCAATCCAGCACCCACTGACTGCGTGCTGCCCCCCCGCGGAGAGAGTGCCCACCTCCCGACCTCCTCAAACACGGGGTCAAAGAGAATTTAGCACAAGAGTCCCACATTCCTCCAAGGTGATAATTGCTGTAGCTGCTGGCAGGGGGCCATCAGGCACAGGGTAAACAATGGCTCCGTGTGCAGCACCCAGTCCCACCCCTGCTCAACAGAATGCATGGCTGTGACCTGGGTAAATTATGCCATCAAGCCTGTGTGTGACAACTTGTTACCCATCACAGTTGCAGCGTGTCTGTTTGGTGTGTGAGCACCCAGGTGTTTCACTGTTTAACTGTAACAAAACACTCAGTCAGGCAAAAAAAACACTTCACACGTACTCTCGGGCTACAAGCTACAGGCAAAAGGCTAATTGCGTTAAAAAAAAAAAAAAAATAGGTGGTTAGCAAAGAGCTAAGCAGGGAAACGGCTACAGAAATAAAAAGCTGTGCAGTCTTATCACACCTTCTTAAGCAGGTAAGGAGGGAGTGATGGATGGAGGCAGAGAAACAAGTGCTTCATCTTACGCTCTTTGTTTCCACGGGGCCTCATTCTCGCTTCAGCAGCGTCCACAGACCACAGGTCAAACTGAAGTCGGACATAAATCAACAAAAGCTTCAAAAAAATATACACTACTGTTTAAAAATACACTCTATACATTGTTAATGTGGTAAACGACTATTCTAGCTGCAAACGTCTGGTTTTTAATGGAATATGTACATAGGTGTATAGAGGCACATTTCCACTGTTCTAATGGTACATTGTGTTTGCTAATAGCATTAGAAGGCTATTGGATGATTAGAAAACACTTGTGCAATGATGTTAGCACAGCTGAAAACAGTTTTGCTGCTTCTTCGACGAAAGGGCACAATTATTATTTGGAATAAAAATCATTATTTCTAATCTTGTCAATGTCTTGACTATATTTTCTATTCATGTTGCAACTCTTTTGATGAATAAAATCGACTTTTAATGGAAAATGCAAAAAAAAATGTATAGGTGAGCCCAAACTTTGCGCCAAAAATGTAGGAAAAAAATCAAGTATGAAGATCAAATATGCAAAAACTGCTTATTTTTCCTGCGTCACAGAGCTCCACTGTTGTGCAAACACCGTTAAAGTCATACTGGGGTGCACAGGGTTACGACGTTACATCATTACACTGAATGTGTGCACTGTGGTTTATGTTGAGTTCCGAGAACACCACTCCGCTGCCATGAGTACTAATTTGAACACTAAATGTGTATTATATTAGCCGAAAATAGTCCCAGACTAATCAGTTTCCCCCGTGCTTGTTTGATTTAGGACATAACTGAGCTCTGTAGGGTTAACAAATATGACGTCAGGTGAAGAACCCGCTGGAAAACCTATGTTAAATATGAAGAAATGTAAATATGTGTGCACTGTTGTTGTTTTGCTAGTGGTGCTTAGTGTAGATAAGGCAAAGGCCTGGCAGTGCCATTATTCCCCGGTCTCTGCCCACATGTGGTTCCCCCCCCCCCCCCATCCAACCCCACCAGCCACACAGTAAGTCTTGGGAAGGTTATAAAAGCTGAGGGGGTGATTAAGAAGCAGGAATAATGGCCTCCACAAAACGAGGAATGCGTTTAACTGCTACAACTCTGGCTCCGGAATCGTTCAAAAATCGAACTGCCGCCATTAATATTGGAGATTGTTCGGCTGCTCTCGAGCGGGTGAACGTCGTGACAGCAGCTTAAAAAACGTTGTTTAAAAAAAGAAGAAAAAAAAGCGACCGTTCCTGGGAAAACACGAGAAGCGTTAGCCAGGATGCACTGTAGGGTTATGATTTATGTCTGAGAGTGACCCCGGAGGACTGAGGCTGAGTATATCTAGAGCGACACAGACCGACCGACCTAGCAGTTCTTTTGGGATTGTTGGGACTTTGGTGGACCCTCCTTAATCCGGGATTATAAAAGTCAGACTATATAAACACTTTCACCTCTCCTCTCTTTCTCATGCACAGACTCACCGAGACGAGGTAGAGGCAGCAGAGAGAGAGAGAGTCACAGTTTGCCGTTGCTGCCTGCTAAACGTGCCCAAACCCCAAACCCCATCACTTTCCTCATTACTGGAGCGTCATGGCTTTTTAGGGCTCTGTGCTTTATCTGGGATTTCACATTTCCCAGCCTGCCACTTGACATGGCTCGCTCCCAGCTGCCAGCAATCAAGCAGCACAGGGCGGCCGCGAGGCCCCCGGTGCCGAGTCTTCAGGCAGCACCTTGATTTAAGAATTGCACATTGCACAACTGCCTGGCAATCGCTAAGCTTTGGTAATTACAGGGCCACACATCCCCAACCGTGCCTCCGGTCTTAGTATTTCCACCCCGCATCGAAGGGAGAGCGAGATAGAGATGGTCACAGGTCAAGGGTGGATTACAGGGATATGGATCTGTGCTTTAAAAGGGCGTGAAGTGTGTGACAGAGTTGGGAGAATCCGTAGGTTAGTTCGCATGCCTCGTCTTTTGTGTTCTGCGTACAAATGTGTCGTCTGCAGTACACACGTTGTATGTGCGTGCGCCTAATTGAGAGGTAAGCAACAACAAAAAAACAATATTTAAAGTTGCCTTTAAAGTTGCCAATAAATATCCCGGGCAGTAATGTTAAACACCTGCCCGTAAAGCCCAGAGGAATGCTAAATGAAACCAAGTTGCAGCGCCTGTCTCCTGTCTGGGCTCTCAAGTCAAGACAGCAGGATTTGTAATGGCTGTAACCAGGATTATTGAGTTCAAGCAGAACAGCCAGGAAGCAGGAGAGGAAGAAAAAAAAAGAAAAAAAAACTTTGACACGGTCGGCAACGCCGCTTTGCCTCCGTCCAACGGCCGCTGATGGCGATGACTAATGTGTGTTCCCCCTCTACAGTTCTACAGTTTACTACTCGACTTAATTACACAGCTCAATCAGTTCTACAACTCGTCTACAGTGACTCAAAAAACGAGGGTTTTTTTTTACCGCTGCTTTTTACGGCCGAGCGATCAAAGCCGCTGTTGTGTCATTTCTCGTGCGCACAAACAAAAGAGTTTTCTGTGCGAGCGTGAGCTTGATAAAACGAGACAATAAAGCGCCTCATTCTTGCACACACATGCCTGAACACACACAAAAAAATGAGCGGGCACACACATGCATGTGTGTGTGTGTGTGTGTGTGTGTGTGTACATTCACATGAAACAGTGTCATGGCAGGAAGAGGCTCTCACTTCTGGAGCCTCCAGGGGTGAAAGAGAGTGTCTGACCCCAGAAGTCAGAGACTCGGTCGCCTGGCCTCATCTCTGGTTTCGATTGCTCAAACTCCTGACGCCTTCCTTCCCGCTGCACCTGTCGAGTGCCAGTAGACCCCCGCGCTCGGACCCCTTTCACCGCAAAGAATATATACGACCCCGCTTCCTCGCTTCGGTCCCGCTAATTACCTTCCGGACGCAAACTGGCTTCAGCAGTTGCTTATCAAGCCTTGTTTCCACCAAGTGGTCCAGAGCAGCACAGCTCGCTGTGGTGAGGTTTTGGATCGTCAAAGTTCTGATCTGGTAGAGATGCTGTTAGCCGTGTTAGCTACACTACCGTTCAAACGTTTGGGGTCACCTATACAATTTTTGTTGGTGTTTTACATTAAAAAGTCACACTTTTATTCATCAAAAGAGTAGCAAAATGAATAGAAAATATAATCAAGACGTTGACAATAACGATTTTTATTCAAAAATGATAATTTTGCCGTTCAAACTTTGCTTCCGTCAAAGAACCAGCAAAACGGTGAGCACCTAGAAGCTAGCTGTGCTATCTGCTAGCTGTGTTAGCTGTGCTAACATCATTGCACAGGGGTTTTCAAGGGTTTTCTAATCATCCGATAGCCTTCTAACGCCATTAGCAAACACAGTGGAAATGGGCCTCTATACACCTATGTACATATTCCATTAAAAACCAGACGTTTGCAGCTAGAATAGTCGTTTACCACATTAACAATGTATAGAGTGTATTTATGATTCATTTAATGTTATATTCATTGAGAAAAAAGGGCCTTTCCTTCAAAAATAAAGACATTTCTAAGTGACCCCCAACTTTTGAACGGTAGTGTACGTAAAAATATCATGTTATAAGTTATACCTGTGACTAAGTGCCACCCAGCACTTCATGTTGTAGTGACACCTCCATTTGTCATCACGCAGAAGTGGCGATTTCTCGGTCAACCAATCAACGGCCTCCATTGTGTTTAGCTCCACCCTTAAGGAGCTGGACCGCAACCAGAAGATCTTAACTCTCACTTAGAAATGTCCTTATTTTTGAAGGAAAAGCACTTTTTTCAATGAATATAACATTAAATGAATCAGAAATACACTCTATACATTGTTAATGTGGTAAACGACTATTCTAGCTGCAAACGTCTGGTTTTTAATGGAATATGTACATAGGTGTATAGAGGCACATTTACACTGTTCTGATGGTACATTGTGTTTGCTAATGGCGTTAGAAGACTATTGAATGATTAGAAAACCCTTGTGCAATGATGTTAGCACAGCTGAAAACATGTCTTGACTATATTTTCTATCCATTTTGCAACTCTTTTGATGAATAAAAGTGTGACTTTTAATGGAAAACACAACAAATATTGTATAGGTGAGAGCCCAAACTTTTGAACGCTAGTGTAATTGCTCATCATACCAAACTGAACCGAGCTGCACTGCGTGCTAGAAACAAGGCTAAAGCTGCTGTCTTCACCCTGAGACACTGCTCAGCAGTCTGGCCTCTCTCTCTCTCTCCCTGTGTCTCTCTGGTGTCCCTTCACTCCTCACCGTGGGCCAGATAAGGCTGACCGAGCACAAGCATTTATTTCCAGAGTCACAGGCTGTCCCATTCAACCCGGAGATTAAGCACTGCTGTCTACACGCAACCATGAATAATGAAGCTATCACTGCAGACAAGCAGGCAACAGCAGTGTGAGTTATACACACCAGTAATCCCACAGGCTGCCGCACACACGTGCCAAACGTATACAGTAGCAGCAGCAGCCAGCGTACATCGCGCTCATACATTATTTCACGTGCAGAAATTCAGCGCGAGATCATCGACGTTAGCTTTACAATCCTATTATCTTACAATAGGACAAGGGGCGCGAAAAGCCACGTGGAACAGCTGCAAAGACGGGGTTATATGTTAAGTGTCCTTGAAAGCTGATTCAAGTAACAGTATACTGTACGCTCAGTGACAGGCAGAGCAATGGAGCACAGATGTAGAGTCAGGACATAAATATTCTGGGAAATATGTACGAATACAAACGAGTGTGTTGTCTGTTTGTGAGCATCATGACGTCAAACATTAAAGAACAACCTTTCAAGGAAGCAATGATGTGATTTTTGAGGTGATCCAACATACATATGGAAACTGAGCGGGTTTTTGCACTCTCCGAGTGCTTTCTAGTTTAAATGGTGGACAAAACAAATGCCAGTTTGTTATTGGTGGGAAAACAACAGCAATAATTAAATTATGAATTGAAGTTTCACAGCATAATACATATAATAATCATTGTTATTTACGGAATAATCTTTAATTCTCTTATCAATGCAGTTTAAGTGTATATCAGTGTGCATTTATATAATAGCAATATATATATATATATGTATATATGTATATGTGTGTGTATGTATATGTATATGTATATGTATATGTATATGTATATGTATATATATGTATATGTGTATGTATAATATACATACACATATACATATATACATATACGTATATACGTATATATACGCATATATACGTATATGTATATGTAAATGTATGTGTATGTGTATATGTATATGTGTATGTATATGTATATGTATATGTATATGTATATGTATATGTATGTGTATATGTATGTGTATGTGTATGTGTATGTGTATGTGTAGATGTATATGTATATATACACATATATATAAAGGTGCTGTATATTTGTATATTTTTATTTGTTTTTTACACTTTCAACATCTCCTTTTACATTTATTTTTTTATATATATATACTTTCTATAGATTTGAGCTCTATATTTATTTATATATAAATGTGTGTTATATATATATAAAGAGTATATATATATATATATATATATATATATATATATATATATATATAATATGATAAGAAATTATTATATCTTATATTATATATATATATATATATGCATATATAGGGTAATAATAATATAATATATCTTATATTATATATATATATATGCATATATAGGGTAATACATATATAATATATCTTATATTATATATATATATATACATATATATATATATATATACATTATTATTATTATTATTATATTTTTATATTAAAAATGGAGAAGAATATTCAACAGGTTTACACTTCTTTCTTATACTCAATATAACAACGTGGCATAGTCATATATTTGTGTTGTTTACTGTTATTTAATTGTGCTCTCGCATCATTAGGTTGATGATCATTCTTTAGCCTTTATTGATATGTTTGTATTTGTTTCCCTTATACTTTTTTACAATAACAACATCAGAGGGCAAATGTATTCGTTTTAATGTCACTATCCAATAACAATACCTTATTATTGCGATTTTATTATGATTATGTTTAAATAAACTTGCTATACTACCACATAGTGTATAAGCCCGTCCCTCAGACCGCCTGCACGCAGCAGTAGACTGTACCTGACTGGGGGGGGGGGGGTGAAAGCAGACACCACGTGACTGCACCACTTTTCTGTCTGGACGCACGACACGGTTCAGTCACACACACACACACACACAAGTTACAGTTTACGCCTCCAACTTGGTGAACTTCACCACAACCGCTCGTTTTTTTCCCACATCTGCCATCAAAACAAATCAGTGTCACCTGTGTCCAGTTCACTGATAACATGCGCAAAAACACAGGCAAAGCAGCAGGCGCGAGTCTGCCCCAAAACAGAGGTGTCCGCAGCGCATCATCATCATCATCATCATCATCATCTGCACCGACATCACCAATAAGTCTGAGCGCTGCGTCACAGACACAGACACAGAGACAGAGTGGGGAACTAAGTATGGAACCATATGTCAACTTGCATGAATGAAAGCGTTCAGCATCAGCATCAGCATCATCAGACTCACTCAGCCTCCGGTGTGTGTGTGTGTGTGGCTCGCGCTCTCCCGCATCCTTCACTGAGCATCACTTTGGAGCCAGTGCGCGCGCCATCTTCCCTGGACAAACAGCGGTGTCCTGGTCAATCCCAGACAGTCCCGTCCTGCGACATATTTTTATTTTTTTTATTTTTTTTGGTTTGGACCCGATGTTGATGTCACTTCCTGCTTGGGTAATAAATGAGCCCTGGCATGGCACGTCGCGGGTGGGTGGGGGGGTGTGTGGAGACGTCGTAGTGGGATGGCAGGGGGGGGGGGGGTTCCCGAGGTTCACAAGGTCATCATGCAGCCAATTCCCAGACGCACAGGAGAAAGAAAAAATAAATAAAATGACAGCTATGGTCCCATCTGAATCATTCCAACTGTGCACTACTTTTATATAACCAGTCACATCCACATCATCATCATCATCATCATCATCATCATACCCCCCTGTGATGCGCCGGCGAGGATCATTTCCTGGTAGCTGTGCGCATTTATGGCCACGATTACGCAATACTGAGGGGAGGCATCATCACTATTTTTTTTGACAAAGACTATGTATGTAAATATGACCGAGTTTACAACAGCTGCAGTTTATCACAGAGACACGAGACACCTGTGGATGTGAAGAAGTAACTTTCTGGTGATTTTTGTTGTTGTTGTTGTTGTTGTTGTTATTCTGCCTGTGTGTGGTGTGTGATGATGTAACAATGCTGCCTCCATCTGTCATCTCTGGAGGGAGAGTGTGTGTGTGTGTGTGTGTGTGTGTGTGTGTGTGTGTGTGTGTGTGTGTGTGTGTGTGTGTGTGTGTGTGTGTGTGTGTGTGTGTGTGTGAAAATACACGACCGTTCAAAAGTTTGGGGTCACTTAGAAATTTCCTTATTTTGGAAGGAAATGCACTTTTTTTTCAATGAATACAACATTAAATTAATCAGAAATATGTACATAGGTGTATAGAGGCCCATTTCCACTGTTCTAATGGTACATTGTGTTTGCTAATCGCGTTAGAAGACTATTGGATGATTAGAAAACCCTTGTGCAATGATGTTAGCACAGCTGAAAACAGTTTTGCTGCTTCTTTGACGATTATTTATAATCTTGTCAACGTCTCGACTATATTTTCTTTTCATTTTGCAACTCTTTTGATGAATAAAAGTGTGACTTTTAATGGAAAATACAACAAAAATTGTATAGATTATCCCCTCCTGTGTGCAGTGGCGAGGATGTGAGCTATAAACGCCACTGAAAAAACACATAGTCCAACATATCAGGATTGTGTGAACGTGTTTGACAATGGTGTGAACGTGACGGAGATGTGTTTTTTTATTTAAAGGTTACGCACAAAACAGAAGAGATTCCGTCCATTTTCGGCCACTTTATCCCGTCCTGCTGTGCCAATCTCAGGTGACACAGGGACACACACACATAGAGACAAACAACCATCCACTCTTACACCTGTGGTCAATTTAGAGTGTCATATTTGCGTCATCCCTGAAATCTGCATGTTTTTGCACTGTGGGATTAAACCGGAGAACGTTCAAATCCGGGTTTTCTTGCTGCAAAGGCAAAGAGCGCTAAACACAACAGCTAAATGCTAAACTTCAGTTTGCCAGTTCTTCTCTGGTGAGGATGAGGATGAGTTAAACGTCGATGTGGGTGATGGAAGTTCAGCCTGAGTCTGTTGACTCTGCTCTTTCCTCACCCAGGTCTCTGTCTCCTCTTTACCTTTGAACCCAGACCCAGCAGCCCATCTCTGATCTACAGAGGGTCTCCTCTTACCGTCGCCCCCCCCCCCCTCTCTTTGCAGGCCCCGGTGATAGATGACCATCAGCATGCCAATACTGCACAATATTTCAATTTCCTGCTCAGGAAGAAGAAGAATTTAAGGGGTTGACTGAAGTTCAGAGGCACAGTGTGGTGCCTGCAGCCCCCCCCCTCCCCCCCAAAGCCTTGTGCCAAAGACCAAACATTCGGTTGAGAACATTCCAGAAACCAGGTCCCCTCTATGTCAACAAAACAACCCCTATAGTCCTGCCTGACAGACAGCGGCGCAGCGGACACTGACAGCAGAGCCGACGGTCTTTGTCAGTGCAACGTTACAGAGATGAAAAGGCCGTTTTATTCCAAAGCAGAGTGAGTATTCTCTCTGCAGGGTTAAGCTGATGTTGGCCACGGCCTGAGTCTGTTCTGCTGCTCACGGCTCATGTGATAGGGTTCCCCGCAGATACGGATAAATATAATGTTATTCAGTGTGTGTGTGTGTGTGTGTGTGTGTGTGTGTGTGTGTGTGTGTGTGTGTGTGTGTGTGTGTGTGTGTGTGTGTCTTACTTTACTCATAAACTTATTTTTTTGGACGTCAAACTCCCCATCCCAATATTTCCCCCATATCATTATCACTTTATAATAATACACACTGTTAAGCATTAGTTAAGCATGAATAAATATTGAAGTCATCATTTATAAACGCATGAATACTCATTAGTATGTATGAATTAGTTAGTTAGTTAGATAGATAGATAGATAGATAGATAGATAGATAGATAGATAGATAGATAGATAGATAGATAGATAGATAGATAGATAGATAGATAGATAGATAGATAGATAGATAGATCATTTTAAGCTAACAGATAGACACATTTAAGCTAGATAGATAACTTTAAGCTAACAAATATATAACTTTAAGCCAACAGAGAGATAACTTTAAGCTAACAGATAAATACATTTAAGCTAACATAGATAACTAAGCTAACATATAGATACATTTAAGCTAGCAAGATAGATAGATAGATAGATAGATAGATAGATAGATAGATAGATAGATAGATAGATAGATAGATAGATAGATAGATAGATAGATAGATAGATAGATAGATAGATAGATAGATAGTTTAAATAGATAGATAGATAGTTTAGATAGATAGATAGATAGATAGATAGATAGATAGATAGATAGATAGATAGATAGATAGATAGATAGATAGATAGATAGATAGATAGATAGATAGATAGATAGATAGATAGATAGATAGATAGATAGATAGATAGATAGATAGATAGTTTAAATAGATAGTTTAAATAGATAGATAGATAGATAGATAGATAGATAGATAGATAGATAGATAGATAGATAGATAGATAGATAGATAGATAGATAGATAGATAGATAGATAGATAGATAGATAGATAGATAGATAGATAGATAGATAGATAGATAGATAGATAGATAGATAGACAGACAGACATATTAACATAGCAACATAAACATTTATTTTTTTTAAAGTTTAAATAAGGAGTACTGATTGTAGTGAAAAATAAAATAAAATATTAGATGCAGTGAGCAGATAAGGTTCAATAAACAGTGTAAAACATACAGTTGTGACCAGAGTTTATATTTATGTCATAAAGTGAGTTCTGAGTAAAGTGTACAGATTTCCAGCTCAGGTTCATGTGTAGTATTTTAGTTTTTTAATAGGATATCACTCTCATGTGTCTGTGCTGTGACTGCCCACCATTGGCTGGAATGATTCAGAGAGTGTGTGGCAGGCCTGAGGAGAGGCTGTGAGGCGGGCAGTGCGACCTAGTGGTGGAAGAGGGGTGTGTGTATGTCTATGTGTGTGTGAGAGTGTGTGTGTGTGTGTGTGTGTGTGCACTGCAAATAGACTCACAAGCAGCCACTTGCTATCTTGTCTTCTTTATAAACACACACGCGCACAATCAAACCCACATGCTTTGGTGACGCGGCGTACAGTAATTTATCTCCTCAGCACACATGCTCTGAAAACTCTCACCCGTGCATTCGATCAAACATCCTCACTCAGTAAACCCCCCCCCCCCCAAACATCGTGTTCCAGCCTTTAAAAATAACACATAATTCCCTACCAACCACCCACACGTGACTCCAAGCTCTTTAACCAGGTTTGTGTGCAATTGTAACATCAGTCTATACCCTCACCCCCCCCTCACAACCCCAACCCCCCGACTTCCGACCTCTCACAACCAAACGGCAACTTCAAAGTCAGGTGGTTTGAGACGTGACGACCTCTTAAAAGCAGTCAAACTGGATCTAATTTTTTTTAAATCAATCACCTGACTAGCTAACTGACTAATAAGAACATAGTTTGGCCTCCAGCTCCTCTCAAAACATTACAGATTACCCCAGATGTGTTTAGCAGGGATTGAGCTGCAGGAGGAGGAGGAGGAGGAGGAGGAGGAGGAGGAGGTGACAAATTTTGGGAGAAAGAGAAGTCCAGCATACAAGTGAAGTCCCAAAAGCAGGGTTTAGCGGGGGCCCTGCTCCAACCATTTTTTTCCATGAAGGGGATTAATAATGAATTAAGGCACCTCCCACCTCTCCCCACCCCTCCTCTAAAAAGATATTCATGCATGCTAATGCATCCATTATTTATAGAGGAGTGTATAGAGGCTGGGCTAGTGGTAGCCACATGCAAGTGGGAGGGGATGTAAGGATGAAGAAGTGAGGTGGTGGTGGGTGAGGGGGGGGTTGGGGGGGACCTCTTCTTCTTCTTCCCCCCCTGAGTGAAGCTCCGAGGCTCTGGAAGCAACATCCGCCCATTGTGGCTGGGGTGGGGAGGGTCTGGGGCCTGGATGTGGACAAGTGGGAGGAGGTGGTGGGTTAGGGAGATGAGGGAGGGTCCTCGCTGCCAGACAGGCAGCTCGTGCACAGGGAGAGGGCCGCCAAGTGGTGCGGGGGGAGGGGTGGATTAAACAAATAAATACATGATAAGAAATAATCATGCCAGGGAGGGGAGGGCGCAATGGAGACAAAGAGGCTAAGGGGGGACGAGGATGTGGGGGGGTTAAGTTAAGTCGGACAGGATTTACTGTCTTTACTGTCTGGATGGAGCCGTTCTTGAGCAAAAACATACAAATAACACTGAAGGCAGGACAACTTTCTTAGATGCTGAGTGTCTGCTTTGATGGTGGAGTTTTGTCAGGATGCTCAGATCTGAAATCTGTGAGAACGATGGCTTAGGAATGGCTTGATGGCACACACACACACACACACACACACACACACACATCTGATTCTGATGTCACAGCAATCCTCGGTGCGGCACCAGTAACTGTTAGCAACACATCTCACAACATGACTCAGTCAAAATGCTGTTGCTGTTTTTATTTAAATGCTTTACAGTCTCTGCTGAGTGAAGCTGAATGTGACATTTTTTAGGCTGTTTTTCTCACTGGAATCACAACGGTATCATATCATCTCAGCTATGGTTTATAGTATAAGAAATGATGACGTTCTCCAATGTCTTTGTTTTTGTCCACAAACCAAAATGCTTCAGTTTTAATGATTTATTTGTTATGCGGAGCAAAGAAACCAAGAAAATATTCACATTCAAGAAGCTAAAACTATCAGAAATCTTGTTTTAATCATGAAAAAACCTTCAAACTGTTATGAAAATAGTTGACGATTCATTTAGTAATCGATTAATAATCATAATAAACACGTATATCTGTGATTACAAACCACAAACTAATGAGCATTTACGTCAGAAACATGCTTTATGAATTCAGTGTTTACTAATCCATAACTACTATATACATATATATATATTTATGTATATATGTATATATTTGCTGAGGCATTACAGGAGCCGAGGAAAGAATCCTGAAATTTGAAATGGAGGAAAACGTGTGTGACAGATGGAGGAGAGCCTGACAACAGCGAGGCTGGCCTCCTTTCATGTGCAGAGCATGCCAGGTATGTGGCAGCAACGCGCCGCAGACCAATTTAGGGCGAGCGCCGTGATAAGATAAAGCAGAGAAGAACAAGCTCGATGAGCGTTCTGCTCCACCGATCGTCCCCCGCATTAGCATAGATACAGAGTCATCAACATGGCAGGGGCCTGGTGTTATGGAGGTGACACCGAGGGGCCGTGACACCCCGACTCATCTCCATAGATATCATCGGGGGCCGTCGTGGCTGATAAATAAATAAAACATCAGGCTTATCTAATATGTCTGTAGTGCATGATTCTGTCAACAAGCAGCCCCGACTTCTTCTTCTTCTTCTTGTGGATTATTTAATCCTGATTTGGTTCGACCCAAAGTTTAACGTGACAACGTGATTTTCCTCCCTGCACAACTGGATAACGTGGATAAAAGTGGGAAAAGCTAGAGTTCAAACTTTTACATCCACACGTGTGCGGGCGATTGAGCGATATCTGGGGTAAGAGGTTATCAGTGTGGCTTTGCAGAACATGTTTCAATGGGATTGCCCTCCAATTTCCTATTTCTAAGTGTCGGCCTGGCCCTGACAGTGAAGCAAATCCCCTGTAATTCACTTATGAACGGTTAAACCGCCAACATAAAGTCCCAATATCCAAGAAAAACATCCACAAACACTCATTCATAGCATTGCCAGAAACAGAAACACTGTCACTCCACATATATCTTTATATATGTACATATATATCTTATATTTGATCTTGTCTATTTTAAGTTTTTTATTTTTTATACTAACGTTCAAAAGTTTGGGGTCACCTATACGGTTTTTTGGTGTTTTCCATTAAAAGTCAGACTTTTATTCATCAAAAGAGTTGCAAAATGAATAGAAAATATAGTCAAGACATTGACAAGATTAGAAATAACGACTTTGCTTTTGTCAAAGAACCAGCAAAACTGTTTTCAGCTGTGCTAACATCATTGCACAAGGGTTTTCAATGGTTTTCTCATCATCTAATAGCCTTCTAACGCCATTAGCAAACACAATGTACCATAGCCCTAACCCTAACCCACGATGTACCAAACTAGACGTCTGCAGCCAGAATAGTCGATATACAATGTATAGAGCGTATTGCTGATTCATTTAATGTTATATTCATCGAAACAAAGTGCCTTTCCTTCAAAAATAAGGACATTTCTAACTGACCCCAAACTTTTGAACGGTAGTGTATACACACTGTGTCCTCGCAGAAATCTAATATCAATACATTGACTAGATTTTCTGTTCCGACAGAGTTTTTCTGATTCTGAATGGATAAAATATTGTAAGACTGAACTCCGTGCGCCAGCAGGAACAAGAACAATGCAAGTCAGCGACAGACAGCCATTAACGGCAGACATGCAACATGTTTCCCGACATGTAACAAGTAGCACCAGAGGCAAAAGACCTCCCAGAAGGAACAATCTGCATTGTGCAAACATGGCAACGTCTGTTCCCGCAACAAACACAAGGTGAGGCCACTTAAGCGTTGTTTTTTTTTTTTATAACAAAACCTCAACCGCACACAGGAAAATCCATAAACATTGGAATGATGTCAAAACAACATCGTGGGGTTTTGATGGTTTTAATTTTCCCTCTGCTCAAACTAACAAAAAAAAAAGGCTCCTGCAACATTTCCTGCACCCCCGGTGGTTTTTATGACGAATACAACAGCAGTTTAATTATACATGCGACCGCCGCCGTAAAAGCACAACCATTAGCTCCCATCTTGTTAACACAGTGGACCTGTGCATGCGTCGAAAGTGCTGGGGTCGCATTTTTTTTTAATATTTTCGCTAAGCGCCTGTCTGCTGTGGCAGATTGGCAGCGTTTAGAGCAGATGTGGAAATGAACGTGGCAGCGCAACAGGCAGGTCCTTTACACGAGCTTTACTTCAAATGAAACAGGAAAAGCAACAAGGATCTTGATCTTAAAGTACTAGAAATACACCACCGTTCAAAAGTTTGGCTTAGTTTCACTTAGAAATGTCCTTATTTTTGAAGGAAAAGCACTTATTTTTCCAATGAATATAACATTAAATGAATCATTGTTAATGTGGTAAACGACTATTCTAGCTGCAAACGTCTGGTTTTTAATGGAATATGTACATAGGTGTATAGAGGCACATTTACACTGTTCTAATGGTACATTGTGTTTGCTAATCGGCTATTGGATGATTAGAAAACCCTTGTATTTTGAATAAAAAAATCCTTATTTCTAATCTTGTCAATGTCTTGACTATATTTGCTATTAATTTTCCAACTCTTTTGATGAATAAAAGTTTGACTTTTAATGGAAAACACAACAAAAATGGTATAGGTGAGCCCAAACTTTTGAACGGTAGTGTACATCTAAACTACAACATTTTCAAATGTAAACAGAGTTTTCAAATAAACATGTGCTGCATTTAGACGGGCGATTCAGGGCCTTCTTATAAGTAACCTGCATCTATATTAACTATATACTTTATACTATACTCGCCGGTGTCAACACAAATCGGATAGGTGTTTGGTTTCAGAAAGTACACTACCGTTCAAAAGTTTGGGGTCACCAATACATATACATATTCATCAAAAGAGTTACAAAATGAAAAGAAAATACAGTCAAGACATTGACAGGATAATGAATAATGATTTTTATTAAAAATACAAGGGTTTTTAATTGTTTTCTAATCATCCAATAGCCTTCTAACACCATTAGCAAACACAATGTACCATTAGAACAGTGTAAATGTGCCTCTATACACCTATGTACATATTCCATTAAAAACCAGACGTTTGCAGCTAGAATAGTCGTTTACCACATTAACAATGTATAGAGTGTATTTATGATTCATTTAATGTTATATTCATTGAAGAAAAAAGGTGCTTTTCCTTCAAGAATAAGGACATTTCTAAGTGAGCCCAAACTTTTGAACGGTCGTGTATACAAACAAGAAACAATAATGGTGAAAACCAGAGATTTAGTTTAATTGGATCAATAAAAAGTTGAAAAGTGAGTCAAATAAGAATCAATGGAGAAGTGAATGTGTGTTATTGTGTCATTTTCTTCCAATGGTTTCCATTGTGTTGGCTTGGTTTTCAAAATAAAACATTGGGTACTTTTAAGCATATTCATTTTTGCGGGGGCTTATAAACACTGCAGACAACAGGTGTGTCCAGAGCCTAATGTGTGCATTTTTAAATGAAAACTGAGTGGAAGAGCGAGAGCGAAAAACAACCATCATCTGGGACACAAACACTTTGTGCAGCTGCATGGACGCAGAAACAAAAAGAAGGACTCCTGTTGTCCACGATGTGCTGCGCTGTGTCCGAGGAGAGAACTCTTTGGAGTCTCAAAATAAGAGTGAACTTCCAACCTCTTTCCTGAAGAGGCTTTGGTTCAGTTTCAAAGGCTTCCTGGTTTTGCGTTACTAGCCAAACATTCCCCAGCTGTAGCACAAAGTGGCCACTCTCACCCCGAAACCCTACGGAGGCAGAGGGAGATCAGACGGACACCCCTCCACGTAGCTAAACATCCTAGTTAAAAGCAAAGTGAGCAGAGGCGGAGGGGAACCCTTGATGTTATTGCTTGTTTAAACGGGTCAGCGTTCAGCTCGCGGCAAGTGTCGCAGCACACGGTGTAATATCACACGTGTGAAGAGAACGCAAAGACCCGTCTGAATGTTTCCATCTCCGTCTTTATAGAACGTGTCAATCTCTTGAGTGATATCAAGTAAAAAACCCACAAACAACCCCCCTGTAAAGGCAATCCCATCAAGCAGCATTCACTCACAGATGTATAGGCCTATGTTAAGCAAATGGGCAGAGAAATGGTGACCCACTGAATCCATTATTTCTCCTCCCACGTTCATTGTCTTAAAGCCTTGCCTTATGTGCCCGACAGTGTCTTTAAAGGCATGTTAAGAGAAAAGAGCTCTCTGCCTTGGAATGAGCTAACTTAATTATCATAGCAACTGGCAGTGCTCTTTAACATGTCAATGGTAGTCGGCCCCGCATGCATAATTCTGCTGTGTTATTGTGTTGGCCTCTGTGTTTCTTCGCTGACAAAAAAACCCCAAACCACAGGCACGAGGGCCTATTGTCATGGGCGCATCCATCTGGATCAAGGCCATTAGAGGATATTTGCACTTCCTCTGTGGCTTCTTTTTTTTTTGACATGCAGCAGAGGGAGCGCGCATCGCCCACCGCTGCAGGGCCAATTGAGGTGCAGATTGACCAGAGGGACAGTGAAGAAGGCCAGCCAGCAGGGCAAGTGCTGTCAAAGCCAGTGATGGACACCCACGTCGGGGGGACGGTGGGCTCGCCTTGCATTATTTGGTGTGTGGTGCTATAGCAGTTGATGGGACATGACGAGGCAGGCGCCCCGGTTTCAAGTCTTTTGTCCCGTGGGATGTTGGAGGGTGTATCAGAATGTCAGAGGCTCTTAGCTACAGCACACTTCTGGTGTCAGCTGCCTATGATATACAGCTGCTGCTGCTGCTGCTGCTGCCTACATCGGCCAGGACACGGTGACATAAAGGTGGTCTTTGCCTTCGATAGAGCAGAAACGGACCATTTCCTGTCTTTACGCTACCGTTGAAAAGTTTGGGGTCACTTAGAAATGTCCTTATTTTCAATTCAATACAATTCAACTTTATTTCGCCTATGTATACAGATACTAGGAACGTGATGTTTTTTCAATGAATATAACATTAAATGAATCATAAATAGATTCTATACATTGTTAATGTGGTAAACGACTATTCTAGCTGCAAACGTCTGGTTTGGTACATTGTGGGTTATTGTTGGGGTTCGGGTTGGGGTTAGGAGTTTAAAAGATAAAACTTAAATAGCACAGGCCTACTGATCCGGTTGGTGGTGGTGGTCCAGTCCAGGGCCAGCAGACGGGACCAGGGTACGATCCCCAGGCAGAGCTCTAGGGTTAGGGTTAGGGTTAGGGTTAGGGTTATGTAACCCTGCTATGGTACATTGTGTTTGCTAACGGCGTTAGAAGGGCATTGGATGATTAGAAAACCCTTGAAAACCCTTGTGCAATGATGTTAGCACAGCTGAAAACAGTTTTGCTGGTTCTTAAAAGTCACTATTTCTTATCTTGTCAATGTCTTGACTATGTTTTCTATTCATTTTGCAACTCTTTTGGTGAATAAAAGTGTGACATTTAATGGAAAACACAACAAAAATTGTATAGGTGAGCCCAATCTTTTGAACGGTCCACTTTAAAGCGGTGGATGCGATGCTGACAAAGCGCACAGATGGAGCTGATGTGGTTTACGCTGCAGCATTTACACCCGTGTGATTAATTGTAGAAAGCACATGATAGAGAAGCGGCTTCTCAGAGACGTCAGATATCAGATAGAAGCAACTCTGCTCCGACACGTAAACACATCAGCTGTCAATCCGTTTCTACAGCACGTGTAACTTATACGCCGAAGTCTCTGAGCTGTGTTGGAATGTTGACAGCACACAGATACGGATCTTGATTTGATTAAGACTCAAGAGTTGAGGAGCCAGTGTTTCAGGAGGTGAGGTTGCAGAGGAAGGGGCAGTGTGTGATGGCAGAGGTGGTGGGTGGGGGGGTGGGGGGGTGGGGGGGCTTTTTACCTGTGGCCCTGGCTCCAACTGGGAGTAATTTGGAACAGACTGCTCCCAATGTGTTCATTAGGTTGTGATTGGGCCTGAGCGCAGGTGGGGAGGGCCTGCCCAGGCTGACACTGAATAGTCCTGATTGTGCCCAGCATAAAACGCCATCTGTTTCAATGAGGGCGATGCAGCAGAGAAAAGAGGGAGAGAGCGGTGAGGCAGGAGGAGGAAGGAGGGAGGAAGGAGGAAGGAGGGAGGAGGGAGCTATACCGGTGAAAAGTCACGTTTTATGACGTCTGGACAATTCTGTGTACTAACAAGGGTCGGTGACATTTCACACCCTTGTTTTCTGTATTTTAAGTAGGATCATTAAAATAAATTAATAATCATAATAAAAAAAAAACAGTCAGTCCATTCTATTCCAAAAGAAAATTAAAGTACATAAAATAAATTATTGAATTAAACCACAAATTGGTGATATGTCATCTGTTCTTAATATTCTGACTGTGAGCGACAAGGGATTGGTACGGTGGCCCTGAGGTGCAAAACACAAATCACAAAACACAGAGGCTTTTTTTTGTGATTTGCGTTTGTGTTTTTTTGTTTTGCGTTTGTGATTTTTTTTACGTTTGTGTTTTTTTGATTTATGTTTTTTTATTTGAGTTTGTGTTTTGTGATTTGTGATTGTGTATTTTGAGTTTGTGTTTTTTTGCGTTTGTTGCGTTTGTGTTTTTTGCATTTGTGTTTTGTGATTTGTTTGTTTTTTGCGTTTGTGTTTTTTGCGTTTTGTGATTTGCATTTGTGTTTTTTTGCGTTTCTTGTTTTGAGTTTGTTTTTTGATTTTTGTGTGTTTTTTGCATTTGTGTTTTGTGATTTGCTTTTTTGTTTTGTGTTTTACGTTTGTGTTTTTTGCTTTACATTTTGCTTTTGTGTTTTTTGTTTTGCATTGTTTGTTTTATGATTTGTGTTTGTGTTTTTTGTTTTTTGATTGGCGTTTGTATTTTGTGATTTGCGTTTGTGTTTTTTGTTTGGCGCTTGTGTTCAGTGTTTTACGTTTGTGTTTTGCACCTCAGGGCCACCGTAGATTGGAGATGGGTCAACCGAGTATATACAGTATATATTTATGTGCTGTCTGCATTAAAGCTGGCTTGTTTTCTCGGTTATAATCCGGTGCTCACACCAAAAGCAGACGTGTTAAGGTGTTTACACGCACATTTGCACCGTAGAGGCGACATTACCTCAGCTCACACTCAGAGGTCGAGTAGGGATGGAAATACAGAAGACAAGAAAGTCTTTTTACTCAGTTAGGGCTCTCTCTCTCTCTCTCTCTCTCTCTTCTGTCTCTTTTTTTTTCTTCCTGCGAGACCCTGGGAAGAAAAAAAAAGAAGGTGCAGAAGAAGAGAAGAAGGCCAGTGTTTGCCGCTCGACTTTTGAAGCGTCTTTATCGGGCTTGGCAGCGCGGTCCTGCGTGTCCAAGCCTCGTCGTGCTTTTCATCCTTTGTGCTGTCCAAGGTGTGTCCAATGCACTGGCGCTTTGTGAGGGGAGGGAGACGACACATCACATTCTGTCTTCTGTCCTGAGTTGGGGGGATGGGGGGGTAATGGGGGCGGGGGGTGGGGGGGGGGGAGCTGTACAACAGCAGGGGGACAACAACAAAAAAAAAAAAAAAACTTATAGAAGGCTGTGGGTCTTCAAAGCTGCGACGCACAAAGGCTTATAAAGCATTACTTCATGCAGAGTTGTGCCAGATGTAATTCCGGGGTTCCTGGAGATAGTGAATCACATGCGATGCCGTAGCTCCGCCCCTGACACTATGAAAGGGCTGTGGCTAAAAAAGCTTCATGTGCATAAGAGAGAGGGGGGGGGGGGGGGGTGAGACGGAGAAGTTGGCATCACTTTGATGCACAAACGGCAAGTGAGCTCATAAGTTATCTCGTATCGATTTTCCACTTGCAGAAAGCGTGGAGCGTGGTCGACGCAGGTGGAGCGTCTGCCGCCGTTTGAGATCAGGAAGCGTGGCGTGATTCCCCTCCCCTTTATTATCCTGCTACCAGCTTCCATGGCTTTCTCTGTTGATTGATTGTTAATAAACCCAGGGGTTGGCAGTGCGAAGCACATGGCAAGTGCACACTGTAGGTAGGCTGTATTTCGCTCGACTCGTCCTCATCTGCTTCCTGTGGCCCTCCCGCTGAGACGGGACAGATGCTGAGTGTGCATTGTTAAATGTGTTCCCGGGCACAAAGGCCTGCCACTGTCAGGTACATTTGTGTGTTTTTTGGCTCGCTGACAGTGAAAGGTGATGGTTTGCGGAGGAGGGAAAAAGGGGTGGTCCCTTGTTCCCTCCTCCACGTTCAGCCTGCAGATGGGGTTCCCACAGGAGGGACACGCCCCGGTGTTTTCCCAGACAGAGGCGAAAAAAACAAACATGGCGGCTGATCTTTGCATCTTAAAGGGCTCGGCAGATTGCAAAGCCGGGGCGACGGCAACTTTCTCCGGCGTTCCTCTTCAAGGCCCGCCTTTCCGCCACAGAAATGGAAACTAGGGCGTTCGTATTCACAAGGTCAAGGCTTAGATGTCTCGCACAAAAGATTTTCTCCTTCGGCAGGCTTCATTTTAAATTGAACAGAGGAAACGAAATCACTCAGAGCTTCATCAAGGTGACAGAGTGTGAGCACGGCAGCATGTAAATGTAGCTTCTCATCTTTGCTCAGGGACCAGCGTTTGTTTTACAGACGTACTTCTTCGCAGTCTAAGTTTGCTTTCGATCATTTCCGCAGCAGAGAATGACCGGCGTTAGTTCTATATGCGCGGAATTACAGCGGCTATTCGTAGACGAAACTAAATCTCGGCCCATGATTGAATGAGGAAATGAAGGATCTGCTGTGTATATCCAAGTGATATTAAATCACACCTGGCAGAGCTAGGAGGGCTAAAGCCTCGCCCGGCGCTCCTTTGCATATCATGCATATCAAGTCAGTGAAATAATTCGACCGCGGATTATTGGACGACGGTAATTGGGTGTGATGTCGGAGCCTCGATTAGCATGCAAAGCGAACGCAGATTAAAGGTATTTGCAGTGGAAGGCAGCGTCTAAACACGTCACCTTTTCTTATCTCACAATGGCTGACATTCAAGGAAATGGCAGCAAATTAAAACAGCACACAGGCAGGATATGTTTTTCGACCATTATTGATCGATAATTCCACAACGACCTTTCAACATAATGTAAACCAGAGGATCCTCTGCACCTTCTTGACCTTTTTACAGAGCGCTTATGGAAAGTTTTGGTATTGAAAATGCCTTCCTGCGCTGCAAAGAAACACGTCATGTAAGGTAACACCTGAGTCCTTCTGTCAATCTGAAACCTGGAGTCTGACCCAGTGTTATACAGAACTAAAGAACAGCACGTTAGTCCTTTTGCCCTGAGAATTGCCGGCTAATCCATGTCAGACTTCTTGGCCAAAAATGTGAGAGATTAAATATGCCCTCAGAGGCTGCGTGGGCCAGTTTAACGATGAAGTGGCAACCTTTTCATTTTATATTTCAATAACTTGCTTTTATTGCATCCTGAACAAGACGGAGAGTCTGGTTCTGACATGTGTTTTCACTCTGGTCCTCTGTCCTCCCCTTATCCTGCTGTCACATTATGAGGCATTATATTAAGAGTAATGCACTTTTAAAAAAATACTGTAAATGTGATAACGGCGAGGTGGGTGGGCTGCTTTGGAGTTGTTGTTTTTAATCATACAGGTTGATATAGAGAGAGATTGTTTTTGTTCTGTTTTAATCACGATATCTTTCCTTTGATAAATTGTGTTTCTATGAAAATATTTAGATTAGGGAATACATATTCACCATTAACTAACATATATAAGTCGCATACTAGCAAATATTAAGCACGTATCAACACCTTATGTAGGAAATATCTTAATTCATGTCGTAATAGAGGTAGAATAAGGCTATGTAGAATAATACGTGCTTAATTTTTACTAATAAAGGGCTAGTTTGCGACTTGTATATGTTACTAAGAACCCAGTTAATAGTAAATTTGTGTTCCCTAATCTAAAGTGTTACAGATTTTTCCCACATAAGGTGTTAATATGTGCTTAATATTGACTAATAAAGGGCTAGTATGCGACTTATATGCATGTGAGAAAGCACCTAATGCTGAATATGTGTTCCCAAATCTAAAGTGTCAACAGATATCAGAATCAACTCCTACTGCTCTAAGTTTAATCTACACTACCGTTCAAAAGCTGGAGTCACTTAGAAATGTCCTTATTTTTGAAGGAAAATAATGAATTTTTCAATGAATATAACATTAAATGAATCATAAATACACTCTATACATTGTTAATGTGGTAAACGACTATTCTAGCTGCAAACGTCTGGTTTTTAATGGAATATGTACATAGGTGTATAGAGGCCCATTTCCACTGTTCTAATGGTACATTGTGTTTGCTAATCGGCTATTGGATGATAAGAAAACCCTTGAAAACCCTTTTATTTTGAATAAAAAATCATTATTTCTAATTTTGTCAATGTCTTGACTATATTTTCTATTAATTTTCCAACTCTTTTGATGAATAAAAGTGTGACTTTTAATGGAAAACACAACAAAAATTGCATAGGTGAACCCAAACCTTTGAACGGTGGTGTAACGTGAATAAACAGAGACACACACGTGTGTTAACATCCGTCAATGAGAAACTTGTCACTGTACGTCCAAATAAAACTTTTTGGATTAGCCGCAGACACATCATCATCATCATCATCATCATCATCATCCACAGGTCACAGAACAAAGCATCGGGGCCAGCGAGCAAAGGGTCAGAGGTCACAGTATCCCAAGGGTACCGTGAGTCTCATCCCAAAACCTCCAACATTTTTCAAAGGCCTCCTGCAGCCGCGGCCCTCATCAGTGAGTGGCCCCGATGGCCCCCTGCATACATGCACTGGCCCAAGCTCTCCTCTGCTGGGTGAAGGTGGCGCTGGAGAGCATCACCTGGAGCCCCGAGTACGTGACAGCCAGGCTCGCTCTGTCCAAAACCAACCCCAGACTCAGTAGGGGGGGGCAGTAATGATGCTGAGGAGGCAGAAACACATACAGGAGGAGGGGGGGGGGGCCAGATTTCATTTTCCTCATATTTCACAAAGGCTTTTTCTCACATTCTTGTTGAACTCAAAGCCCGGATAATTACTGGGAAGCCCTCGCGGCCCCCGTTAGCTTCATGTACACGTTTAATTGATTATGACGCGTTTGTACAAACACAGCCACGCTTCAAATCCTCCGTGATGTTCACAACCTTTGACAACAGGCGACGACGCAACGAGAGTAAAAAAAAACAAGCAAAAGTCGTCCAGAAAAATTGCCCATTGGGCCCCAATAAAGCGACGTGGTTAAAAGCAGCGATGCAGTAAATCTACATGCACACGCTCTCGTCCGCTCAATCAGCCGTCAATGGAGAACGTTTGCTCTTCCACCAGTGGAGGCAGAGGTTTCCACCCCCCCCCCCCCTGTACACCTGATACACCAAACACCAGACTCCATGACCGACTGCGAGGCTGAAATTAAGATGATCAGTGTCTGCGCAGATTACACTTCATCCCAGATGAAGGGTTGAAATAGACCAGAAATGCAGTTCAGTCAAACTAGCTTAACGAGCGAGAATTAAGATGTTGTAGTGTGGGATGAGGCAGTTATGCATACATAACATGTCGAGGCTGGGACCCCCCGCTGTGCAGAGGCACGACAAAGCCTCTCTAACAGCAATACCTCTGGGAAAAGCTAATGATTAATTAGCTTGTGTCATTAAGTGAGGCAAATGTCACCCAAGCTTCCTGGGGAAGCTGTCACACCATGTGTAGGCTACTCACAAGTTTTCCCCCTCAGGTGCTGGTGAAGGCTGGGATGGGGACTGTGTGTGTGTGTGTGTGTGGGGGGGGGGGGGGGTGGAGCGAGAGCGCTGTTGTTATTAGTCAAAGTCTGACATCTAGTGGTCAAGATGTGAAACATCAGGCTGCAGCTGTTTTCAGAGGAAACAACTGTTTTCAGAAACTTGTTGATTTGAGTTTTGTTTTGAGATAAAAACATCGACAACCAACTAATGCATGATGTTGTTTTTTTTAAAAAAAGGTTAACAAAGACTTGCGATGATTCCTTGCATAAATTAGATGAGTTGACCTCTGACCTCTCCGTGTCACCTCATTGACAATGGCCCTGATGTCTTGACTTCTTCCCACTCATTTTGAGGAAGCATGAGGTGGTTGTGGAACACTGGAAAAGGGCCTCTATACACCTATGTCACCTAGAAATGTCCTTATTTTTCTAAGGAAAAGCACTTTTTTTTCAATGAATATAACATTAAATGGATCAGAAATTCACACTATATATTATTAATGTGGTTAACGACTGTTCTAGATGCAAACGTCTGGTTTTTTACACAAAACAAATGAAGATTTTCTTACCAAAGACGTGGAGAGTTGGAGCGTCTTTCTTTAACTCTTTCTCAAACTAATCCAGAGTCGCTGAAACTGCACGACTGAGTCACTGGCGTCATTTTTTTCCTCCTGCAGCTGCCGCTCGCTTTTTCGCCTCGAAATCCTGGCCTGCTATGAGACCAGACCGACAACAAGTGAGAAGGCCTCTTGCTTTACCAGGGAGTGGCACCACCACAATGTGCCGAGACTTAACCCACACACACACACACACACGCACACACACTCACACACTCACTTGTCTGTTTATTCTGGTTCACAAGTGCACATACACACAATCTGCCTAACCCTTACATAGACGTACTGGTACAAAAGCACACCTGTCAGGGCCCTTTCCACTGCGTGAGCACAAGCAAAGGAGTCTGGCCCCCCCTCTGTCTCTCTGTATGTGGTATCCCATGTCTGTTATATTAAAGCAAACCCATTCAGTTCCCACTTTCTCATCTGAAATAATGGCATAAGCAATTTTCACATTTAGGCAATCAAGGACACATGCCGGCTTCCTCCCCCCTGTCTCTCTCTCTCTCTTTATTATCGTGAGTTGAATCAGATCCGGGCCCCCGTGGCTGTGGCTCTTAATCTGCCTTTGAAGATTCCCCACAATGTCCAGATAACAAAATAAACGCGAATTAAAATCCCAAACTGCTGTATCATTATATATTCTCCACTAAATAAGACACCTATTCGTATACGTGTGCATCTACAAGTGCGTGTGTGCGATTTCTGTTATTTACCTCAATTAAAAAGACAGGGGGGCCCCCGGGGGCCCCGGCCAGGAGCCTCCGCGATTGTGCCAGTCCACTGGTGTGTGACGCTCATTTGTAGGGCGGCGGGGGGGGAATCTGTGAAATAGAATGATTGAATTTGAGTGCACTTTGGTCCAGAGTGCGCCCTCTTTGCCACGTTGCACCATAACATGGTCTTGTCCTAAAATAATTAGAGCGAGGCGTTGGGTGGTGGAGTGGCCACATCCTCAATGGTCAAAAGAAGGAACGGTCTGGGCCCTTTTCAATGGACGCCTCGACATCTTAAAAAACACTCTATTTCTTTACACTTGAGGTTTGTTGTCTTTTGTCACCATTATCCCCCATTCACCGGTTTGCTTTCATGCAGCTGTGCCCCCTCTTTAAAAAAGTCTTTGTGCCACCACCATGAATACAGGGACTGTGTCCATGGCAGGTAGCCCTTATTGCAAGTTAATCTCCTGAAAGAGCCTCATACAAGTACTTTTAAATTCTCACAGAGGGCTCATCATCAATTGAGTACTTCTGGGCCCTTTGTGGGACTGATGAGTGTCGGTGCACGGCCGGTGACAATGGCTGCAAAGTGTAGCAAAGTAATCACCTTGTGAGGAAAAACACTAGTAATTACTTCTAAACTGTTTGGGCTTCAGAGACAACTGCTATTGTGCAAGGAAATGAAAAGGCTCTCAATGCTGCGACGGTCGCCCCCGCACCTATTTGTCATCTGTTTGCTTACACTGGTTTACTCTTTTGCAGCTGACCACTACATCCACACACACTAGCGTTCAAAGGGTTGGGCTCACCAATACAGTTTTTTTGTTGTGATTTCCATTAAAAGTCACACTTTTATTCATCAAAAGAGTTGGAAAATGAATAGAAAATATAGTCCAAGACATTGACAAGATTAGAAATAATGATTTTTTTTAATTCCAAATAAAGAACCAGCAAAACTGTGAGCACCCAGAAGCTTGCTGTGCTATCTGCTAGCCGTGTTAGCTGTGCTAACGTAATTGCACAAATGTTTTCTAATCATCCAATAGCCTTCTTACAGGAAGATCAGAAATAATGATTTGTATTCAAAAAGACAATTTTGCCGTTCAAACTTTGCTGTCGTCAAAGAAAACTGCAAAAACAGCAAAACTGTGAGCACCCAGAAGCTAGCTGTACTATCTGCTCTCCGTGTTGTTAGCTGTGCTAACATCATTGCACAAGGTTTTTCAATGGTTTTCTAATCATCCAATGGCCTTCTAACGCCATTAGCAAACACAATGTACATACCAGAGTTACATAACCCTAACCCTAACCCACAATATACCAAACAAGACGTTTGCAGCTAGAATAGTCGTTTTACACATTAACAATGTACAGAGTGTATTTTTCTAGTCATCCAATAGCCTTCTAACACGATTAGCAAACACAATGTACACTGTAAAAAATTAAAAATTAAAAATTGCGAAAACTCAAAATTTCAAGGCAACTTGCTGCAATCAATTTTTGAGTTTACAGCCCAACAAAAGATTGTTAGTTTTTTTTTTTTAAAGTTCCATCAACTAACATTATTTTGTTAGACAAACTTCAAAATTCTCCTTTCAAACAGTTTGGCTAACCAATCTTGCTCAGATAATGTAAAAAAAAATTATTTAAAAAAAATGTAATTTAGAATTTTGAGTTGGCACAACTCTAATTTACAAGTGTGTCGAACAAAATAATATTAGTTGATGGAACTTTTTTTTTGAAACTCAAAATCTTTTGTTGGGCTGTAAACTCAACAATAGATTGCAGCAAGTTGCCTTGAAACTTTGAGCTTTCTCAACTTTTTCTTTTTTTTTACAGTGTACATTGTGTTTGCTAATCGTGTTAGAATGCTATTGGATGACTAGAAAAATACACTGTACATTGTTAATGTGGTAAACGACTATTCTAGCTGCAAACGTCTTGTTTGGTATATTGTGGGTTAGGGTTATGTAACCCTGGTATGTACATTGTGTTTGCTAATGGCGTTAGAAGGCCATTGGATGTAAACTCAAAAATTGAATGCAGCAAGTATGACATTTTGAGTTCTCTTTTTTACAATGTACCATTATAACACTGGAAATGGGCCTCTATACACCTATGTACATATTCCATTAAACCAGACGTTTGCAGCTAGAATAGTATATATTCATATTCATTGAAAAAAAGGTGCTTTTCCATCAATAATAAAGATATTTCTCTGTGAGCCCAAACTTTTGAACGGCACTGTAAGTCGTTAAAGACAGCTCTGATGATCAAACACCCATTCATATAATAACGCAGTCATGAAAATTGAAATTTACTTGACAGAAAAACTTTAGTTCCTCTTTTTTAATATGTATAACAACGACAAAGTCACAACACCTTCATATAACGTCCTCAATATCAAACATCAAGCGCGTGTTCACTCCAAACATCATCACAAAGAGCTTTGTCGACCAAACGCTGAGTCTTTGATTTGTTTCCCTGGTGAATCGCGCTCGCTCTCTAAACATCACAGAGATCAAATAAAAAGAGTGGATTATCAATAAATTTAAACAAGACGTTGATTTAAGAGCTGATCTCGGGAGAGAAGCGTCTGTTTCACTGTTGGAAGTAGACTCACAAACCATGTTTTAGCTTCAGCGTAGCACGTTTTATGAGCAATGACACGGCTTTTTTTTGGCATTTGCACAGACACTTCCTCTTATAAGGCAGGGTCATTCGAGGCTGAGGTGGTTTGAAGACACCACGGGGAAAATATGTAAACATTAAGGTTTGCTCTCATAAAATAAACACTATTCAAGAAATATATTTACATAAAGCGTCTGGGGGGGAAGAAAAGGAAGTGAGCTAAGCTGTGTGGATCACAGCAACAATGGCTGTTACTCGTGCTCATGGTAATACAGTTAAGTCCCGTCATATACCTGCAATAATGCAGATTTAAACTGTGTGTTCTTTTACTGACTGTTTCATTTCAACAGCTGCGCTGCAGAGATACACAGGTTTGAATCATAACAATCCTCTCGTCCTGTTTCTTCCACTAATCCTCAACTTGTCCTCAACAAAACCCCTTTTACTGTAAGATGGTTGTATCTCATTTTTGGCCAGCAGAGGGCAGAAGACCTCCAGACATTCTCAAACCAGTGGCAAGAGGAAAGCATATTAGATTAGATTAGATTTACAACTTTACAGCAGCAAGACAGTACAGATAAGGATAATAAATAATAAATATGCATGACCAAAACGTACAATATAAGACATTAACACTGACAGTATTTAAAAAAACAAAAAAAAAAACAGTTAAATAGACAATTTCCTGAATATAGACAGTATGGACTCGATATGTATATTATAATCAGAGACTGAGCATGAGATATTATATATGTTTATATTGCACTTGTGTAAAAAGTGGTTACATGTATATATCAATAGACCAATCATTAGCATAACTGTATTTGTGAAGCATCCTTCATACAGGTTAATTATAAAAAATGTGTCCTAGATATTAGGCAGAACAATGTCAGGATTGTGTGTCTGCAGTTCCAACAATTAACTACTTATACGTTATATACTTATACTTATACTAATCAAAACAACAGAATAAGATCAGAAAATCAACTTCCTGTTGTACAATGACATTGGTTCCAGTGAAAGAGTGCAGAGGTACGGAGCTGAAACAGACTGTTTGAATGTGAACGTGTCATTGTCAATGGAAAACACACACGGGCGTAGCCTGAAGCTAGGCTAATTAACGAGGTATGCATTTGCAGTCTTGTGTATGTGACCACAACATAGAAGAACTAAAATGGTTTCGCCACACACTAATTAAAAATTATACCATGCCCCGAGATAGATAGATAGATAGATAGATAGATAGATAGATAGATAGATAGATAGATAGATAGATAGATAGATAGATAGATAAAAGATGAATAACTTTAAGCTAAAAGATGAATAACTTTAAGCTAAAAGATGAATAACTTTAAGCTAAAAGATGAATAACTTTAAGCTAACAGATGGATACCTTTAAGCTAACAGGTGGATAACTTTAAGCTAACATATAGATAACGTTAAGCTAACATAAAGATAGATTCTCCATCTTCAACACTCTGCAGGGTAAACGTTCATTTTCAAAACATGGTGTTGTTTTTGTCATTGTTTGGACATTTATTTATCACCTCATCCCACAAACCCATGACTCGAGCTAGGCCCACTTTCAAGAGTGTAGTTAACAGTAATATTTTACACTAAAACTAAGATAAAATGATCACTGAAATATAAATAAACCCTACTAAGAAACATAAGCACATAAGCACTACTATAGCTAGCTAGATAGCTAGATAGGTAGCTAGCCAGACAGACAGACAGACAGACAGACAGACACTTGGCTAGCTAGCTGTGTTTTGGGGCCATCTAAAGTTATAGCTTGCTAGCTAAAATGAGATAGATAGATAGATAGATAGATAGATAGATAGATAGATAGATAGATAGATAGATAGATAGATAGATAGATAGATAGATAGATAGATAGATAGATAGATAGATAGATAGATAGATAGATAGATACTAGCTAGCTGTGTTTTCTTGTCATCTAAAATGATAGCTTGCTTGCTGGACAGCTTGCTAGCTAGATAAGACAGATAGAACTTGTCTTTTTACTCTAGCCTTCAACTAACTAGCTTCTTTTTATTTTCGCATTTTTAGTTTATTTTAAAGTTAAAAACCTCTTGACTCAAGCCTTTTCCAATTCCATTACACCCCGTGTTGTAATTGCGTTTGAATTTTAATTTTCCTTTTATTATGAAGCTGCAGTCCTTGTATGAAATGTGCTTTACAAATAAATTGTATTATTATTATTATTATTATTATTATTATTATCATTATTATTATTATAATATGAACATGAAAAGACATTGAAATACTCCACCTTCACAGGCTTGTGGTCCTTTTCACAGCAGCAGGAGGGAAAGACACCAGGTGTTAGTAATAATCACCACATGGATGTTTGTCCTGCTCAGTCAAACATATCTGTGGTTCTTCTCTAAGTGAACGAGGCACAGAAGGAAAGAAGGACAACATCACGGTGACCTGCAGGTGTCGCCAAACGTCCGTATACCGTGTTAGCAGCAGGTTTTTACGGCTGTTCCTTTGAATCACGGCCCATTCAGCATGACAGGGACAGATCTGTGGTCACCAAACATCTCATTTGCAACCTAACCCAGCACAGGGTGAGTCACATCAAAGGGCTTCTTGAGAGCCTCCACAGAGCAAAGGCTTAAAATAAAACAGCTAATTACGAGCACTGATTAGTAGGCCACGGACGCCGTGCAGACTAATTGGATTGTGCAATGCACTGATGCTTTTGTTTTCTGTGCAATAATTGAGGCAATAGTGAAAAATACTATTAATGTTCCCAGGATATGTCCTGTATATAAAAATGTGCAGTTCTGCGGCGTTAACAGATCCATCAGAAGGTTAATACATTTCACCTCAACAGTGTTTTTTGTTTTCAATCTATTCAGAGCCTCCTCACTGCTGTCAGAGGTGGAATAATGAAGCCACAAAGAGATGTAATAATTGAACATGTGCATGTTCTTTCCTCTTTCGTCTCATTTACATCCTGAATTAAGCAATTTATTTGATTGCTTTGTGCCGAGTGCATGATAAAACGTCCTCTGTGTGCTCGTGTAGCAAATCCGGTAAAGAGCTGCTGTCAAATACAGAAGCAAATATAGAGATTTAGGTAAATTGAGCATGAATGCAAATGCTGTGACAGCATTATTTAACTCGAGAAATGTCTCGGATCAGAATTTAACAGGCAAGAGAACAATTTAGAGATCCTGAAATGGCGTGTTTGACACTTTACAGTTCGTAATGAACCTCAGGTGTCGTCGTTTGTTTACAAAAGATCTCCATAATCCAGCACCGACACAGAGCAGAGACAATGGAGTCTAATAAAGTGGCACAGTTGCAGTTGTATACATACAAACGCTCCCTCAGTCAGGTCTGATAGTATTGCTTGACAGAGCTCATTTTCAGGTAAGGGATCGCACATACAAAGAAAGTTACATCGTTTTAGAGCAGGGTTTCTCACTGCTGGTCCTGGGGAGTCACTGTCCTGCATCTTTTAGACGTTTCCCCTTTTTGACTGAAACCGTTTTGGAGCGTTCCACCAAGAACCCTTTTAAAACCCTTTATTCAGGAAAGGGGTTTTAAAGGGTTCTCTGGATCAACATGGTTCTTACTGGAACCATTAGTGTTACCAAGAACCCTTGAAAAACCCTTTTTTCGGGGAAAGGGTTTTTCAGAAGCAAATGGTTCCAGGTAGAACCTCAGCCCTTGTAGAAGAACCCATTTGCAACCCTTATTTCTAAGAGTGTATGTACATAGGTGTATAGAGGCCCATGTCCAGTGTTCTAATGGTACATTGTGTTTGTTAATAGCATTAGAAGACTATTGGATGATTAGAAAACCCTTGTGCAATGATGTTAGCACAGCTGAAAACAGTTTTGCTGGTTCTTTGACGAAAGGGCAAAATTATTATTTGGAATAAAAATCATTATTTCTAATATTATGAATCATATGAAATAATATCAGTCTCGACTATATTTTCTATTCATTTTGCAACTCTTTTGATGAGTAAAGGTCTGAAGTCTTTTAATGGAAAACCTGGAAAAATTGTATCTGTGACCCCAAACTTTAGTGTATATTCAGATTCTGCCAATAATTAACCCCAAATGTGCCTTTGACCCGTTGAATTCCACATGATCACTTTATATTTGATGAAATACTGATGAATACTTTTTGATGTTTCACAAAATGGAGGGTGAAAGATTCCATTCCTTCATTTGCATAATTATGAATACGTGAATCCCTGTTGGCCACGCGCTGTCTAGTGGCGCCCCTGTTCACATCATGTATTGAAAGTGTGAAACAGACGCGCACACTCACAACAAAGGGGGGTGTTTGGATAGAGGAGGGGGGACAAGCTCGAGCGAGATGAAGGAGACATCAGTGCAGGTGTCATTGTTGCAGACACGAGAGTCGCCTTTAAAAACACTGAAATCAGTCAAATAACAAACGTCTCATCTGCGCCGAAATCCGCGGAAGAAGAAGAAGAAGAAGAAAAAAGGAGCAGCTAAACGCGGGAAGATGATGTGTTCGTCTGGAGGAGAGACTCCCTGCTGGGTGAAGACACCGTGCGTGTGAGCCGAGCCGTGAAAAAAGGCTCCGTGCCATTGACTGGAGCTGAGGCTGAGGCTGAGGCTTGGAATGGAATGGAATGGAATGGGGCGCAAAAACGGAGCGCGCGTCTTCACGCAAATGATCACATCAGCAGCGGTCACCTGCGCATATTAACGCCTTATTCCCACATCGGTAATCTCGGTCTGGACATGGATGCTCGGCTCTGAGCGGACACATTCTCCCTTTTTTTCCCCCCCCTGCAGATGTGGACTGATGCTGATGCTGTGAGGAGGAGGAGGAGGAGGAGGATGATGAGGAGGGAGGGGGGAGGAAGGGCCTGCTCCTGCACGGGGATTAAACACCGGTCACGATGAGCATCAGCGTTAATGATCCTCAGCATCATCACAGTGATGATGTTTCCTCAGCGAAGGTGAGGTGCGAATGAAAAAATAAGGTGAGAAGAGTCGGATACAGCGGCTCATTTGTGTGGCAGCGTTAAAGCAAAGCAAAAACCAGAGCTGCCATTGTCCTGCTGCTGCTGCTGCTGCTGCTGCTGCTGCTGCTGCTGATGGTGATGATGGTGGGACTAACCTGACTCTAACTGTCTGCACATCTGTGATGGACACATGCACTGGTGCCGGACAAACAATGCAAACCTCTCGTGCTGCACCAGGCATGGGCACAAACGTGACCGACGTTCCCTGGGAGCCAGGCCTCGCGGAGGCCGCGTGGTTGTCCACGGCGAGCTGCGCGCTCAAGATCGTCCTCATCTCCGTCATCGTGTGCGTGTCCCTGTTTGGGAACGTGGTGGTTCTGCTGGTGTTCCAGAGGAAGCCCCAGCTGCTGCACGTGGCCAACCGCTTCGTCCTCAACCTGCTGCTGGCGGACCTCCTGCAGACCATACTGGTCATGCCCTTCGCCATGGCGGCCGCCGTGCCGGGCGTGTGGCCCCTGGACGTGCGACTGTGCCAGGCCCTGGTGGTGCTCATGCACATCTTCGCCTTCGCCGGGGTCAACACCATCATCGTGGTGTCGGTGGATCGCTACCTGGCCATCATCCACCCTCTGTCCTACCCCACGCGCATGACCCCTCACCTGGGCACCAACCTGATCATCTGCACGTGGGTGCTCAGCTTCCTGCAGAGCACGCCGCCCCTGTACGGCTGGGGGGTCATCGACTTTGACCGGCACCACAACATGTGCGCCGTGGTGTGGTCGTCCAGCCTGTCCTACTCCGCCGTGGTGTCCACCTTCTCCTTCTGGCTGCCCGTGCTCATCATGCTCGGATGTTACTGGATGGTGTTCAGAGCGGCTCGGAGGCAGAACGCCCTCGTGCACCCGATACAGACGCAGTCGTACTCGCAGCCGTCCCCCCAGGACGTCCAGGGCACTGGGAGTCCACAGCGGCAGCCCCAGGCTCAGACAACAAGGTCACCCGATGGCCCTTACTCAGCCAGGGGTTACCCGGTTCGAGTCAGGCACAGACGCTTCCACTACCACTGCAAGGCGGCTCGTGTGGTGTTTGTCATCATGGCCTCTTATATCCTCAGCATGGGGCCTTACAGCATACTGAACACAATATCTATGAGCTCCAGAGCAGCCGTGCCGCCCTGGTTGTCCTCCCTTGCCCTGGTGCTCTTCTTCTTGCAGTGCTGCCTACACCCGTACATTTACGGCTACATGCACCGCAGCGTGAGGAAGGAGTTCCTGGCGCTGCTCTGCGGACTCTTCTGCAAACAGGGCCGCGCCAGCCAGAGCTCGGCCGTGGAGAGCTGCTTCACCACGACGGGCGAGGGCCGCTCGGGGGCCCACCCTCACCCGCCCAGCCTGGCCGCTCGAGTCCTGCCTCTGCGGACGTGGGAGGAGTGCACCACGTCCTCCTCGCCCACGTTTGAGAGGAAGTCGAGGGACAGCCGCAAAGACACCACCTCGACCAGCATCAGCTCCGAGAGGGAGCTCACGGTGCACAGCAAACAAAGCACATGATCTCAGTGGGTCGTCTTTTTTAATATAACAGGGTTATTGCTAATCTATCACTACCACTTCATTTGCTTGGTTAAACACTAGTGCTGTCAAAGGCTAACGCGTTAACGGCGTTCCATGGCGACTTACCGGAATAACGTGCGCGTGACGCCATGTTTACGTGACTCCCCGATTGTTAAAATGAGTCTCTAAAGTAACGCTAAACTTTAAAAACAGAGGCACACATACGCAGTTACACAGGTACGCTGGTTATTTGTTAGCGCTGATCTTTTTCCTTTAATAAACAGACCGCTCCAGTTCCACTGTAGGCGCGCTAAAGGAGCTAACGCAGCTAACTGGTCACGGCACGTAAACATAGCGTCTTTTTCCAGTCGGTCGTCATGGAAACGCGGTGTGCGTTAACGTGCGTTGACCAAAGCATGTCACACGTGTTCAGTAGGACATCAGGAAACTAGCTTAACTTGGAGAAGTAATTCGCAGCGACACAGGTACGCTGGTTATTTGTAGCGCTGCTCTTTTTCCTTTAATAAACAGACCGCTCCAGTTTGACTGTAGGCACGCTAACGGCGCTAAAAGGAGCTAATGCAGCTAACGGAGCTAACTGGCAAACGGTGCCTGGACTCCGGTGTCCGTGGCACGTAAACATGACTTCATCCGCGTCTTTTTCCAGTCAGTCGTCATGGGAACGTGTCATGCGTTAGCGCACGTTGTTAACCTATTGCACAGCACTATTAAACACGTAAATTGAAGTCAAATATGTGAATTTGGAAAGTACCTGATCAGTCAGTGTTGTATCATGCATTTGTAATATCTTAAAACATCTTAGAAGAGAGGATTTATTTTCACTAGAGCTTTAAAAAATAGATCATGTTTTATGTTTTGCGTCAACAAACTGTTGCTGTGCTGTTTTTTAACGTGTGCGGTTATTGTTATTATCTGCTGTTACATAAAAGGAGGGTATTTTAATTTCATCAAGTAAACCCAGAAGTGGCATTTGTTCGTTTTTAGATGATTGTAAATGATTGTGTTTTTTTTTTGTTATAATTACTTGTCCTTGATAAGGCATCAATCCGCATAAGCTGCACAAGTATCTCTAGCGCGCCTTTTGATGTGTGTGTGTTTTATTATTTGTGCAATTTACAAACTCAGGATAAGCTTTTAGGGGATTTAAAAAAAATACAAATATTTGTAGTGCTAAATTCTGTATGTTTAAGTCCTTGTCTCACACGGTGTTGCCTTTTTGTCATCAAAAACACAACAACCTTGAAATGTTTTTTTAGCATTAGCATTAGCATAGGCACAGGATTGCCCAAAAACGTGTTATTAAAACCTTGTATATTTGTAAAAGATCGCACCTGACGCAGTATTTCAGTGGACAAAGCTAGCGCGGAGAGGATTAGCACTCGTGTGAGCACTTATGTTGTGTAACTGCCGTGAGTCATCGCAATCGGAACAAGCAATTCAGCGAGCTGATTGGATAAATGATGGGTTGTCCAAGGATGTCATAGAGCTGCATGACATTACGTGCATTATTTGTAGTCACATTTTGTAACTATTAGATAAAGACAAATATATGTTTTTATTATCGATATTATTATTATTATTATACTGTGATTGATTTCGGGTCCACACACAGCAGTATTTTAACTGACAATCGAGCTTCGGTAAGTTTGATGAGTGTTTTTTTCTCTGTGCAGGAAGACACAGACACAGTTTGTCAGCCAATACGAGACATTCCTGTTTTAAGTGCTTTAAAAAAAAAAAATCGACATATTTTTGTGATTTATATTGTGCATTTGTATGACTTATCGTTTAGATAAAAGCCTTCTGTTGTTGAATAAAAGTGAATTCTACGTATGGTGTGTCGCAGCATTATATTAAATGTGATAGATTATTATAGCACAGCAGTTTTTCAGGGTTTCAAGTGCAAAAAACAATACCAGAATTTAGATATTGGCCTTTATAATATGCACCAAGAAAAAAGCAAAGGAAAAATGATTTCTTTGCATTTTTTATTATTTTATTTACTTTTGTTTTTTTTATTAAACCCATAGTATTTCAGATACAGGCCTCTACCAAACGGTTGAGATGCCTGTTCATAATAAACCTGAATTGCATAATTCATAAAGTACAACATTCAGAACAAGTCACACAAATTTAGTGTCAGTGAGTTCGGCTTGATGCATTTTTCAATGAGATATAGTGACTTAAGTAGTTCCTTAAAGGGTTAAAGGAAAACAAACAAAAACAACTACCATGTGGTTGACATCAGGCAAAGGTCCACTTGATACATTCAAAGAAAATAACCTAAAGATGTTTTAATTCTCAGATTTAATTTAACAACAAAAGAAAATCTAAGAAATTTAAATTTTTAATTAAGTGTGAATGTTAGCTCCTATGTTTATGCAGGTAACAAAACAAACCACATATACATTAAAAAGCCTATGATGTTACACGCTTACACGTGACTTAAGTGGGAGAGTACCATTAAAGCATTGTCTAATAACTTTTATAATCAACCTTCCTTTCCCATAATCATCATTTCAGTTATAGCTAACTTGGCCAAAAACCACGCTCCATGATAAAATGCTAAATCAACTTTTTAATCATTTTAATACTCATATTTGGGACTCTGTAGGCCGTATAAGGAGGTAAAGTGTGAAAAAAATATGACTCACTCGTGTTTTTGTCGTCCGCCTCAGTACAGGAGATAAAACACGCCATGTTGACTTCCGCGCTCATTGCTACGTCACAACGAGACATTCCTGGAATTGTTGTTTTGCGGAGCTCCGCTTTGTCCCTAAAAAGGACAAACGCTGGAGTCCGAAAATTATGGCTTTTCCAAATGCTAACTGTTAGCCGTTAGCTGCCGAAGCCTCAGTGACGCTGACGTAGTTTCCTGTGTCTCATTTGCATATTTAAAGAGACAGGCACTCAAAAGGGAGCGTTCTGAACAGGGCTGTTTTTGCAGGTGATTGATCTGCTGTGGTGCTTCATCCTATTATTAGTATTTTGACTAGTGCTGGGCACGTTAGCGGCGCTTAACGGCGTCAACGTTAACGCACGATGTGCTTCCATGGCGACTGACCGGAAAAAGACGTGTGCGACGTCATGTTTACGTGACTCCCGGTGGTTAAAATGAGTCTCTAAAGTAACGCTAAACTTTAAAAACTTTTTACTCTAGCTTTCAACTAGCGCCTTTTTAATTTGCATTTTTAGCTTAGTTTAAAGTTAAAACAGGGTTTTAAGCCCTTGACTGTAGCCTTTTCCAATTTTATACCACCCCGTGTTGGGTTTTATGTGAATTTGTTATATTTTTTTTAAGACGCGCACGAGTCTCTTAAGTAACGCTAAACTTTAAAAACAGAGGCACACATACGCAATACACAGCTTATTTGTAGCGCTGCTCTTTTCGTTTAATAAACAGACCGCTCCAGTTGGACTGTAGGTGCGCTAATGGAGCTAAAGGAGCTAACGCAGCTAACTGGTAAACGGTGCCTGGACTCCGATGTCGCGGCACGTAAACATGACGTCACACGCATCTTTTTACAGTCAGTCGTCATGGAATCGCGGAGTGCGTGTTAACGTTATCACGCGCTAACGTGCCCAGCACTAGTTTTGACCAAAGCATGTCACAGACATGTTCATTAGGACACCAGGGAACTAGGCTAACTTGGAGAAACAGGCTATAATACGTCTACTTTAAGAGTTACTGTGAATCGAGAATGTGATACGAACACGAACAAATAAACGAACATGACTTCCTCTTTGAATTAACGGCATTTATTGGAATAAATGTTATCACCTTGGGTGATGACTCCCCACTGCTTGAAGCCAAAGGCAGCAGTGTATGTAGTTACACTTACAAACTGCTTATTAAACCCAAATTGGGTTCATATCAAGGGTGCATATATGTACTTAATCAGTGAATTTATGAACTGCGTTACAATTAACTGGTTGAGAAGAGAAAACCCCCCCATTGTGCAGCTGACTGCAACTGTAGCATACACTCCCATGACACACACGTGCTTCCTTTTTGTTTTTACCAACAGTAACCTGTGATACTATGAAAATGTGTAGCCATCAAATACAAGATAATAGACATGTATCATAGCAATGACAGTGTTTTATGTGATTTCTGATCTACAATACAAGCTAATATTTTCAGATTTATAGCGCCACCATTGCCTTTGACAAGAAAGGAAGGTTTCATCCAAGTACCACTTTATCACTCACTCCCTCTGTACAGTATATGTACACAATTTATTTATCTTTACAATATAAGTAATAAATGGAAAAAAAAAATCTAGACATTAAGACATATAATATAAAATAAAATAATCAAAAATACAAAGTTGTTTTCTTTCTTTTTTTTAGCCTTCTTCAGAAACAAGATTTGTTAAACCCACCCCAAACAAACTGCTCACTATGAACTAGATCAATGGAACCCACACAGATCTTCAAGGTGCCACTTAAAATATTACTGGTCAACAGTGAACACAAAATTACATATAGTTTAATTAAAAAAAAGAAAAAAACGATAGCAAAAGAGGTTGAAAGCACAAAAAGAGGATGGGCCCTGGTCTTAATATTAGTGATGGTGTCCATTCAGGTCCATTCAAACTGCTTCATCTCACAAACAACACTGCAGACAGAGGTCAGAGTCTGTCAGAGTCTGTCAGAGTCCCCCCCCCCCCACACAAGTCCTCTAATCCACCTTGACCACGCTGTAGATCTTGTTTACAAACCAGAAGCAGGCAAAGAAGCCAATTGTTCCTGGAGAGGAGAAAAAAGACATGAGGTTAGGAGGAAATATATGATAAAAGTGATCAGGAAAATATCAATAAATGGTGCAAAAATCAAGAAAATCAGAAGAATCAGTTTGGAACAAATGTTCATACAGTACAGGAGCTGATGGATTAATCGGTTTGAAGCTATTTTCATGATTAAAACATGATTTCTGATTGTTTTAGCTTGAATATTTTCTTTGTTTCTTTTCTCCACATAACAAAGAAATCATTAAAATCGTCATTTCCAGGTTTGATCAGGTTTTTTAAACATTTTATGGACCAAATGATGAATCGAGAAAACAATCAACAGATTCATCGATGACTAAAATAGCTGTTAGTTGCAGCTCTATACGTGCAAAACTGAAAAGACAGTCAAACAAAAAAAACGTACGCCACAGGCACTGAAACATTCCACGTGTGAAGCTGCATAAACCAGTTTACCCTTCAGTGTAAAACCATATTCAATTCACTCAACAAACTCCTCGATAGAATTGGAAATACAAGCTCCACGAGAGGACAACACCAGCAACTCAATTTGTCACTACGAGCTCTACCAATCGATTTAAACGCTCAAATCCCGAATTAGGTTGTGAGCACAGTTGAAATGGGGTGTAAAAAACGAGAAAAGAAACCAAAATCATAACAGAAATTAGGAGAGATTTGGATTATTTAGTGACGAAACTGGAACCAAGAAGTGAAACCTTCTTACAGTTAGTTCAGTTACAGGCTGAACTTTAACACAATTCAAGCGCGACATTATCTGACACCACATTTCACAGCGTTGTAAAGACCAGGTCGTCTGTATTATCTGCTTTCCTCGCAGAATCTCATACGAGTGGGCGTGAGAGCCGGACAGGGCCAGATCAAAGCCGCTGTTACCATGTCAACAAAGGTCATTCTCTTTTTGTTTTTTGTTCATACTTTGCTTTATGACGACACGATCCGTGCAACGTTAGCCGCGCTACACGGTTTAAAAACGTGAATGAGGACTTACTATTCATGGAAACCGGTTCAAATAGACTTCATAATGACATTTCAAATAGGATCCATGCAAATAATAGTAGTTGACATAGTGCTTTTGTATCGTCAGTGCCACCGATTGTATTTATTTATTACTTTAAGCAAACAAATGTCGAACGAACACGTGATAATTCCCGTCGTATAAAACGGATCGGGATCCGGAATCCTTCATTTAAAAGGTTCTCGTCACACCTGCCTCTAAATTGCATAAATATTGATCAAGCAAAACAAAATGACACCCACACACATAAAACACACACACACACACACACACCCTGCCTACACTGTGACATCCAGTGAGCTCTCTATTTAATATTCCCAAACCAAACACAAATAGATCTACTAAGGCGTCGCTGCACTGTGCAAAGACAAACAGGATATCCTCCTCTCACCTGTGAAGAGGAAGAAGATAAGGACCATAATCATCGTGTATCCAAAGTAAAGGAAGGTGCTGGCCGCTCCTATGATCTGCAGCTTCGAGAAGAAGTAATGCACGGCGTAGATGAACAGGTAGACTGCAGTGAAGCCGCTGGTCAGGAAGGAGCGCCACCACCAGTGGTAATCCTGCACGCACGGAGAATACAAATGCATCATTTACCGTTCTTACGATTCTACATGAATTGAATGCGTTTCTAAAAAACTGAAGCGCGAATATGCCCTTACCTCAGCACATAGATGGAAGTAGCAGAGGAGAATGGTGGCCTCGGAGCAGGTGATGAGCAGAATGATGAAAACCAAGAAGAGGAAGCCAAACATGTAGTACATCTGATGAGACCTGAAAACACACAGCGGACAGAGCAGTTACAGCTCACCGTTGTGACTCAGTCACTCAGAAATGTCCTTATTTTTTAAGGAAAAGCACTATTTTTTTAATAGAATATGTACATATGTGTATAGAGGCCCATTTCCAGTGTTCTAATGGTACATTGTGTTTGCTAATGGTGTTAGAAGACTATTGGATGATTAGAAAACCCTTGTGCAATGATGTTAGCACAGCTGAAAACAGTTTTTCTGGTTCTTTATTTTGAATAAAAATCATTATTTCTAATCTTGCCAATGTCTTGACTACATTTTCTATTCATTTTGCAACTCTTTTGATGATTAAAACTGTGACTTTTAATGGAAAACACTACGGTAGTGTAACTGGGAACAGGACGTTATTAACGTGCTAACAATGTACCACCACACTGTAAGCAGCGCGTCAGACAAAAAGCACAAGCGCCTGAAATTCTGGTAACGCCACATTCCTTTCTTCTTACCAAATGCTGTTCAGGATGAAGAAAAGCTGAATGAAGATGCAGCCAAAGGGCAGGATGCCGCCCATCACAATCCCGGGGATGGGTTTGGTGAAGAAAGACTGCTCGGGAATTTGACGTGGGATCTGATTTGTTCGCACTGGTTGTTCAAGCGCCTGCACAAAAACAAAAATACTTCTTAGTTTCACTTCAAGCACAAACAGCTTCCATCTACTGTTAAGCAAGTGGAGCCAACTCACAGGTTTCTTGAATCCAAAGTAGGCACCGACGAAGGTGAGGGGCACAGAGATTCCAAACCACAGAGCCAAAATTGCCACCAGGGTGCCAAAGGGGATGGCTGCGGAGGAACCCTCCACCCAGAGGATGAGGTTCATCAGGAAGAAGTCTGCAAACACAATGCTAGGGAGGAGGAACATGTAGACGCGTTAGAGAAACTCGAGCATCGTGTAAGGATCATGTGAAGGCACATATACGAGTGTGATGTTTCACTCTTGAACTCAAAACAACAATAGCGATGTGAACATACCCTGGGCACAGGAGTGCTGTCAGCAGCACATTTGTTTTCCATTTTTCACCACCGAACGCTGAGGAACACAAACAGATAATCGGTGAGAAAATGATCACCCCCGCCATCCGTGTCACCTGTCGAGACTGAAATGAATACTTTTCTTACTTTTGTAAAGGCGTGCAGACACGTAGCCGGCAGGAGTTCCCAGCAGCACCCAGAGAACCACGGCACAAGTCATGAGAGCCCCTCTGTTAGCTGGTGACAGGAAACCCAGACAGGCCAGGACTACAGGGAGCAGACGAGCAGTTTGAATGAACTTTTGGAAATAACAATCAACCAATATATATATATAATATATATATATATATATATATATTTTTTTAATTTATACATACATGTATGTGTACACATACATATATGTGTATGTGTAGAACATCACTGTAGCATGAACTTTTTAGACGGATGCTCTTGTCGAATATCCTTGGCTTTTTGAGTAGTGTGTATATATATACACATATATATATATATATATATATGTATATATATATATATACAAATATATACACACGTACACATACATACAAATATGTACACATATACACATAAACGTACATAAACATACATATATGTACACATATACACATAAATGTACACATGCGTACGTGCGTACGCACGCATGTACATGTACGTACGCACGCATGTACATATACACGCACGTACGTACGTACGCACACACGTATGTACGCACGCACGTACACACGCACGTACGTATATATATATATATATATATATATATATATATACACACTTATGTACATATATACACACGTACGTACACACACGTACACATATACATACATACATATATACGTACACATATACATATATACACATATATCTATATCAATGAATTGAGAAAGTGTCAGCTGCAGTCCTCGTTTCACATGTCCTCTGTTTTCATGTTTAATATGCAGAACAGAAGGACATGCAATATCAGTATTTCAGTAGACAATGGCAAAGCTGAAATAGGGAACGTAATAATTGCCTCTAATTAGTTGCTGTTCAGGTTCTTTTGTGTAGCTGTAGCTGAACGGCAACACACCGATTCATTACAGCAGCTCGTCTCATTAAATATTGCAATGTGGTATTCAACAGTCCTTACACAGAGTGATGAATGTCATGATGAGGATCTGGGTGCCCTGTCCCAGGAACACCGACAACAGCATGCCCTTCCTCGGGGGACGGAAAACGTCCCCATGCACCTGCTTCCACCCGGACTCCTCCTGTGCGTCCTCCTAAAGAGAAGGCAGTCAGTAAAACGGGAAAACAGTGACAGTCCGGGAAGTCGTAAACATGTACACATATTAAAAAGTTAAAGGTTAACCAACCACCAAGCAGTGAATAATGACTGATTCTCCGACACCTGGTGTGAGTACTATCACCACTCCAGAAAAACTATGTTTCCACACACACACACACCAGAATTCAAGTCTTGATTTAATGTGGTATTTAGTGAACAATCACACACCGAAACACTTGATTACGTGACCATCAAAACATGTTTGATAAGCTTACATAGGGTAGAGAGGATTTTTCCGTGGTCTGTGGGAGCTTTATCAAGTCTGCCTGTGAAATGTGACAAAGCGGATATAATTCTAGGACCGGAGCACCTGGTGTGCAAGGTGGACTTTCACAATTCAAAGTTGAAGCAATCGCCAAATAAGTGACACAAAACGATGTTATTATCCTCCACTATACGATTAAAACTTTGAGCAGGGTTTTAATTCAAAGAACCAAGAACAAGCACTACTTTGTTTGCACTGTGATAACATGGATGCCATGGTGTCAAGCTGTAGACAAATAAGACAAAGGGCAGATACAAGCGAGTACAACCCGTTTGGCATTCCAACCAAATCCGCCTTCACACGTGAACCTGTTATGCAAATGCTTCTTCTCGACATGCGCGTGAACTTTACCTGGTCCACCTGGTTGTACCGAGCGATATCCTTGTGCAGGGTTCTCAGCATGATCATGGCCACCATGCCAGACAGGAAGAGGACGATGACCAGAGAGTTCATGATGCTGCAAAAACACACACGAGGTCAGCAGAGTTCAGTGGAGAGGACGTTTCTGTCGTGAAACCATGTGAAAAATAGAAATGTCCTCATACCTAAACCACTGGATGTTGGTGTGGGGCATGGAGACCAGGATGTAGTCCCACCTGGAGGCCCACTTGATGTGATTGTTTTCCTGTTACATGAAGCACATGTAAGTAAAGCACAAAGGCAGATGTGTGACATACAGTGACTTAAAACCTTACGTCAAAAGTGACAGAGTAGGTGTAAACGACCGAGACGTCGTCGTTAAACTCCACAGGGACCTCCATCGGTGCGGTTCCTTCACAGTTGGGGTTCTTCTCGTCCGCCTGTTTGATACTAATGCACGCAAAACCGCTCAGGTCAAGATTATTAAGGATTCTATGATGAATTAACGTCGTATAACATTCACATAACGCTCACCTCCTCGGCTCCAGAGTGGCAGCGACCAGCCGAGCTCCTGTCCATCCTTCTGATTCTCCGCTGTGGTAGGTGATCTTAATGTCCACGTGGTTGAAGACGTAGTACGTGTTCTTCTTGTTGAAATCAGCCTAAAAATAAACATCTCAACATCAGTTACCCAGATTCCTATGGGTAACATTCCTACAAACCTGTATAGTGAAATTGTCCAATTTAAACATTTAGAAAATGTCGTCCCACTTCTCCTTTATCTTTATACTGTACTTGTATTGTTTTTGTACGCTTTTTTTCTTCCGGTTTCTCCCTTTCTAGGGTGTCCCAAATGGCAGGACTTTGTATTGTTTTGTAAATGTAGGTCAGATTTGATGACAAATTCATGAACAAATGTGGGGGATTGACAGACAGACACCATAACTCACATTGATGACACAGGCATCTTTAGGTCGACCATCGGCTGTAACGAGGCAGCCGATAGGAAAGCCCGGGTTGCAGTACTTCTGACCGTCTTCCACGTCATAGCACCACGTCACTGGCATGTTGTCAATGATCCTGTAGAAAATGACGTGTAAACATCCATACTATTCAATAGTGTGAGTCACATTACACTCCTGTGCTATACCTACCAGTGGTGTTGGTAGTTCAGCTGCATTCCCATCTTGAGAAAATCCAGTTTGGTTGTATCCTCCCGAGCGCCTTTCTTGTAGTTTTTGGTGCAAACCGTCTTGCATTTGACATCTTGTTTAAAATTGAACTGGGAGAGAAAAACAAAGATAGATGAGAGTCTTGTCCAACCAGTATTCCTGCATATATATAATATTATATAACAGCTTGACACGTCTCCAGTGACCACATGCGATCAGATAACGCTCGACTCGCGCTGTATTCAAATACAAACCGACTTCCATGTTTGTTTTGGAAAGTCAAAAGGATGTTTTATTTAGATCATTTTCAACCATTAGAAACATAAAATTTGCATGTCGATCAACGATTCTATAGCAGCACTCTGGTCCCCGAGGCGAGAAGTGCCCCGAAAATACTTTGAATTCACTACGGAACTGCCCCCAGTCGTAGGACGGCGGCTGAAGAGGCGGTGTCTATACATCCCGAGGATAGAAGGCTTTCATGCATTTTGAATGTGGCCACATGCATCCTCAAAACCACACTCGTACTGTATCTGTACTGAGCTCAGAGGTGGTCAGATGTGAATAGCCAGGTTTGCTGCTACTACCTACCGACGTCATATCTTCTTTTCTTAAGACAGTGTATGGTAGGGAAGTCAAAATCACTGGATCGGATAAAAATGTGCAATCTGATACAATCCAAAAATCCTATATACATAGTTTTTAAAAGGTCTAAAATCCAGTTTGTGATATCGGACGCGAAAAAGTGCTATTACACCATCCCTCGTCGTCATATAACTCAATGTCAAAGTCAAGGGAGACGTATTGGAGACTGGAGATGGAGCAAACAGTAACACACCTTGTACGGCGACGACTCAATGCGTTCACCAAACAGCACCTGTCCGAGGTTCTCCGAGGGCCTCATTTCCTTGGCATCCTTGCAAAAGTCAAACCTGCACCGATTCAATGCAGAAGGACAGAAACAGAACAATGAGTGTGCAAACAAATACACGAACAACGACATCACAGCACAGCGTGGATAAATACTTACACGTCATACTCGTAAGGCAGCACCGACTCTACAGAGTCCAAGCGATTGACAAACAGCTGAATCAAAGACTGTAAAACGAAGCACAAAAAAACATGACAGTTGGTGACATTTACAAAGGCACCGTCAACCAAGGAAGTAGAGCTGAAACGATTAATCAATTAATAATCGATTACTAAATTAATCGGCAACTATATTGATAATCGTTAATCGGTTTGAAGCTTTTTTCATTATTAAAACAAGATTTCTGATTGTTTTAGTTTCTTAAATGTGAATATTTTCTTTGCTCCACATAAACAAAGAAATCGTTAAAACAGAATCATTTTGGTTTGTGGACAAAACAAGACTTTCAAGAACATCGTCATTTCCAGGTTTGACGAACACTGATCAACGTTTTTAAACATTTTCTGAACCAAACGATTCATCGATTAATCGAGAAAATAATCGTCAGATTAATCGATTACGAAAATAATCGTTAGTTGCAGCTCTACAAGGAAGTAAAGACGTCAACATTATTGGACATTCCTGTAATATATATACTTTAACGTGGTGACAGTTGCATGCAAAGCTGGTGACAACCTGATAAATGATAAAACAAAACAAACGTTCCCTTGCAAAACAGCCTATTCTGACACATTTAAGTCAATACACCGATGCATCAGAATGTAGTGCGTGTTACTGGTAATAGCCGCGGCCTGCGCTGGTTTGTAAGAAACATTAAGGAAGAAAAAATAACACATTAATATGTAACTACGGGGTCATTAAAGGAGTAAAAACAACGCTGTGTGAGATGATTATATAACATTTGATGCAGTCGACCTACCTGACAATCTTCACCCTCTTTGCCGTCGTTACAGAAACTCACAGGGGCTAAACCCGGAAGATAGAACGCCGAGCACGGAGAGAAATACGAGATCAGCGAATATATCAGGACAAAACCGACGTGTATCCGCCTCTTCATGTTGACACCGAGGCGGGTTTTCCTCTCCGAACGACGCGGTCGCTTTTGTTAAAAAAAAGGGGGAGAGAGAGTCACTTCTCAAGCCGAAACCCTCGCTTTCACGGCGGTGTTAGCTTGGACTGTCTACTCGCGACGCGAAGGCAGAGCTAACCTGCCAGTTTTGATGACGTCCTGCTCTGCCTGCGTCACCACGTAACGAACCGGAAGTCAAACGATTTGTCTTCAAAAAATAAATACTCTCGCTCAGTAATTATCCGTATTTATAGATTTAAAAAACGTGTGCTGTCAATAGTGACATATCCACGTTGTGTGTCAGTGTAAATGAGCAAAATAAAAGTTTAGAACCGACCGTACATCCGGACTACACACGGAGGCAACGTTTTAATTTGAAAATGTTTGGGGGGATTACACCGGATGTTGCACTTTATTCTGACAGCCTGAAACGACAGACTCTTGTTTACTTCAAAGCAACCATTACGTTATATTATCCGCAATTAACTGACGAAACACTTTGATGTCAAATATTTTATTTTATTTAAATCAAACATTAAAAACAAAGCAGTTGCACAGAAAACATATATGCATTGAATAACCAGATCATTTCTTGTTGGAGATGTTTAACTTCTGAACATTTTAATGACATTTGGCAAGAAGTAGCTGTGATATCAGACCCAGCATGAAGCAGAGGAGTCCATTTATAATCCAGGTACATTTTCATTGAACATGGCAACCAAACAGACAAGAAAAACAGGTATGGACACATTAGTAGTTGTATGAAGTAGGGGTGGAGCTGTGGAAACTTAACTGCATTCACCTGTTTGTTGAGGTCTGGGCCGAGCAGACGTAAATAGGTCATCTTCTATAGTTGGTAATCAAATAATGTTCCTGGGCTGAGTTTAAGCTTCATCTTCAGGAAGAATGTTCCCATTGTTCCACAGAAAACCCCTTAATGTCAGTTGATCTTCATAATAACAATGATGAAATATACAGTCTGTTGATGTAAAACCATTGCCCACGATCAGAAAGACATACAAAGGTGTGCCAGTGGCTACAGCTCCTGATTCACACACAGATTAAAGTCAAGCAACTGACACAAATCTTGATTTGTATTTTTTGGCAAGTTTGGAAGTGTTGTGTGAAGTTTTTATAAAGAAAACCTGCCTGTATCTTTTTTATTTATGATAGATTTTAGGGGCTATGGATAGGTAGTAAGTAATAGCGTACCAGTAAATTTAATTCACTTTATTTTACTTGTCATATATTTATGTTACTATGTCTGTATTATATATACCTTACTCATGATGGTCAGTCACTTATGGAAGCCCGTTTCCGCCACTTGGGGGAAAAAACTGTAGATACTAAGTCATAATTATGAGAAATGAAGTTTGAGAAAAAAAAGTCATAATATGAGATTAAAAAGTCATAATATGAGACAAAAAGTCTTAATTATGAGATAGAAAGTCATAATTATGAGATAGAAAGTCTTAATTATGAAATAGAAAGTCATAATTATAAGATAGAAAGTCATAATTATGAGATAGAAAGTCTTAATTATGAGATAGAAAGTCATAATTATGAGACAAAAAGTCATAATATGAGATAAAAAGTCGAAATTATAGATAGAAAGTCATAATTATGAGATAGAAAGTCATAATTGTTAATTATTATTAATTAACTCATAATTACGACTAAGTATCTGGCAGGTTTTTTTTCCCCCAAACGGGCTTCCGTAGTCACTTGAGTTGTTACAACCATAGGTTACAAACATGTCTATGGTTACAACATACCAAGAGCAAAATGTAAAAATCCGTCATTCTCAGTTTTGGTCTATAGGTGGCAGTGTTAAACAGCGGGGCTTTGAGTCCGCCGCAAAAGGAATAAAAGAAGAAGTTGAACGGGTGTCGTGAACATCATCTATTTCGGTTACAGCTTTGTGGAGATAACGCTGCCGCCTACTTCTGTTTATTCTATTTTTAATTTAAACGTTCAGGCGGATTCGTTGTTTATGATTGAAAAGTATCTGGCGACGGTCGGTGTTTCCTGTCCTTTCGCCGGTAACGGGGATAGTTGTTAGCTGGCGTTAGCAACGGAGCTAACGGCGACTGCAGGCGCGTGCATCGCCATTTTGCGAATTCGTCAGCGTACGACTTTGATCAAGAGCGAGGTAGTTGCATAAATATCTATAACATACAGATGACACAGACCACGACGGACGATACACTGTGATGCAGAAGAAACACCCGAGTGTTTATTTGACCGTTTTACGTGTGTTTTCGTAGCTGGTGGTGAATTGTGCAGCATGGCAGAGGCAGATCGGCCAGGGAAGCTCTTCATCGGGGGTCTGAACACGGAGACCACTGAGAAGGCCTTGGAGCAGTACTTCAGCAAATATGGAAGGATAGTCGAAGGTATGAATGGAGCCACTGTTGACGATTTTACCCCCAGCGCAGTCGAACCGTTTTAATGTTAAATATGCATACCGTTTCATTATGTAAGTTGCTCGCATTTTCCTGGTCCACGTTGTATTTGATTATATCAAATGTGACGTCACCCAGCATCTGCTTGCACGTTAATTTAATACATTTACACACATTTATTTCCTGTCCATTTGCATTAGCATGCACTATTCTCAGATATATAAACATGGTAAAATCTAAGGTAGGAAAGTGAAAGAAAATAAACCCTTTAATAGTAGTGAGAAAATGGAAGTAGTAATCATAGCCTGCTTTCTTCTTTCTTTCCTCTCACACTGTTACAACAATATAATCAAGGTTAGACTGCACTAACGTCATGCTCTTTTGTACCCGCTCTTTATTAATTTCAGTTATTTTGATGAAAGACCGTGAAACAAACAAATCCAGGGGATTTGCATTCGTCACGTTCGAAAGTCCGGCCGACGCAAAGGATGCCGCACGTGAGATGAATGGAAAGGTAAGTCTGTCATTAGGTCGGCCGTAGTCTTTTTTTTAAGAAATCTCTCTTATGAATCGGCTGTGAAATGTGGAATTTTTTCCACAGTCCCTCGACGGCAAGGCTATCAAAGTGGAGCAAGCTACAAAGCCTCAGTTTGAGAGTGGAGGCAGGCGAGGACCCCCACCCATGTACTCACGCAGTCGTGGTACCAGAGGCTCCCGTGGGTCAAGGGGAGGTCCTGGCGGTATGAGGGGCCCACCATCCAGAGGTACATTTTTGGGCAAAAATTATTGTATTAATTGTGAATGTAAATGTTTTTAAATTCATATTTTAATTACTATTATTATATATTTTTTAAAGACTACTATGATGGTTCTGGAAATGGAGAACCATTCTTTAAAGGGATGTCATCCCGAGGCCCCCCTCCAATGAAAAGAGGGCCCCCAGTACGTAACGGAGGACCCCCAGCAAAGAGGTCTGCCCCATCTGGTCCTATGAGCAGGGGTAAGCATGAGGACATTGGTTTGTACTTCATTTAATATATCCATGGTTTGATTTTTGATCATTTAGTTCCAATTCAAGCACTTGTATGTGTGACTCGGGTGAATTTGGTAATGACGGAGCGGGTTTGTCGTTGCTCTCCAGCACCCATGTCGAGGGACAGAGATCCTTATGGCCCACCACCTCGCAGAGACTCCATGATGTCCAGGAGAGACGATTACCCATCGCCACGAGACGACCATTACAACTCTAAAGACAGGTAAGGCATTTTCATTTCAACATACTTTTACTTTAGCTCTGTTTACAGCTCTGCAGTTAATTATGCCATGTTTTACAGCTACTCCAGCCGGGACTACAATTCCAGAGATTCAAGGGATTATGGACCTCCTCCCAGAGATTACTCATACAGAGAATACTCCAATTCCAATTCCCGAGATGACTATGGCTCAATGTCGAGAGGGTACAGGTGCGTGTATCAGCTATTGGAAAGGCTTTAAAAAAAGCCATATCACACCTGGTTAATAACACTTGTTCTTACGTTACAGCGATCGTGATAGTTATGGGGGAGGCCGTGAACCGAGAGGCTATATCGATCGCCCGAGTGGTGGCTCCTACCGCGATTCATATGATGGTTATGGTAAGATATGACTCTGTGAATGTAAAAACAAAGCTCTGTGGCACAAGGAAAAGCTACCACAAATAACACGCCAGATCATAGTATCTCGACTACCACAGTCGCCATTCAGAAGAAGCTACAGTTTCTCCCCCTCCCCAGAGGAAACAACTTTACAGAAACCCTCTTTAAACGTCTTCGTTCCATTTTCTGCGTCTCTGAAATCCCTGTCGTGCATTTTCCAGCTACTGGAAAATTAGGACCATTGGCATTTTTAAATGATAAGCAATTACACCAGTTGCGTCTGCGTTCACGAAAATAATCGTTTTTGTTGCAATATGCAGAAGTAACACGTAATATTTGAAACAAAAAGGAGCTCTGGAAACATCTGTTGACCACCCAGTATGTGTTGCCTAGCGAAACCACTCCCTCAAGGAGTAACCGTCCCAAAACCCTCAAGACAACTGTGAAAACGTCATCCTTAACCTGCAGTTCTAACTCTTGGAGCTCTAAAAGGAAAAAAAAAAGGCTTCTCAAATCAATGGCATGCTGAGATGGGGTAACACTGACCGGTTATTTCCTGTGCTTGGATACATTACTGCAGATATCAACTATAAATATCCATGTTGCATTTAAGCTTGAATCCATGGTGCGACATTTAAACGTGTCGCTCGTGACATTTTTCTATTGGCAAAAGAGTGAGCACTTTACAGTGCGAGAAAATGTATAAATTAAACGTTGCCAATTACCTGACCCATTGACCCTGCAGGTAACTCTCGCAGCGCCCCACCCTCACGGGGCCCCCCACCATCCTATGGTGGGAGCAGTGGAAGCAGTCGTTATGATGACTATGGCAGCAGTTCCCGGGATGGCTATGGCAGTCGTGACAGTTACCCCAGCAGTCGGAGTGACCCATACCCACCTAGCCGTGGCGAGCGAATGGGCAGACAGGATAGGGGCCCGGCTCCCCCTGTCGAGAGAGGCTACCCTCCTCGCGATTCGTACAGCAGCTCGAGTCGTGGAGGGCCACGAGGTGGCCGCGGCGGCAATCGAGCCGATAGAGGAATGGCTCGCAGCAGATACTGAACTGACCTTGGAAAATGAACTCGAGCGATAGTCTCCGTGTACACTAAACACGATGCTTTTTGGATGAAATCTGACGAGACGAGCTAGTAGCCATGTCTAAATCTGTGGAATATGAACCGTAGCTATGAACTGTATCTTGACTTTTCCAGTTTTTTATGTGTAAACCTTTTTTTTAAGTCTTTTCTTGCTCGTGTAAAAGTACAGTTACCAAAGTGAGTGTTTTGTACATTCAGTGCTGTTGGTATCTGCAATGCCCTATACGCCTGGCTACTCTAATAAAGCTTTTAGTTGTACTTTGAACACCGCTCATCCATTTTCAAGACAAGACCAGAGACGTTAACATGAATCCCAGTAACGCCATTTGTCCTGACGTTTAGGTGAGTCTATGCTCATGCTATACAACTAGACAAGTAACTTGAGCTAATTCTTCCAACTGGACGCTGCTGTTTTCAAAGGTTAGGCGACTGTTACTCTAGAAATGTTTCAATGTAGTCTCCTTGGAAATGGACCCATCTCCCTATGAGCCATTTGATGGCATGCAACAACAAAACCAAAGGCAACAACAACAACAACCAAATGCAACTCCACCGATAGTCAACAGCTGGTAAGCAAAGCAAACCTCTTTGTTTCTCATCTGTAAGTCAGTTTCTCATTGTCCTGTATTGCAATCTCCACTCAAAAAAAGGGCCAGAAATCCAAGACCACTTTTGCCACAAGGGACAAAAGACAAATGGAGGTCAACCAAATGAGGCTTTTTCCATTGTAGTCAGTTTTTCAGCAGCTAAGTTGTCAAGTGCAGGAGCATTCCGAGACATTTCGTCCGTTTCCAACAATGAGACCTTTGACACCAACCGAGCCCTCAAAACAACACCTATTGCCTTTTCCACTCCACAGTCAAATGATTGGCCACAGCACTTTTTGTTATTGTGTAGAAATGTCTAATTATTTTTTGGTTAACATTTTTTAAATTAACAGTGATTTACTCAGAATCAGAACCCTTTCCACAAGCATGCCAATTCAAACAATGGAGACCTCTGGGAGAATGCCATCGTTCCAACGTTGCCAAACTGGAAACAAACACAAACCAAACAAATTCTAAGTTGGACCAAGGACTTAAGAAAAAAAAAACTTTCACATTTTATGAATACATGTTTAAGACGAGTGCAACGTGTGAATATTGTATTCTCATTGCAGGATGAACGTCCCTTGAAGGCACTTGACCTTGAAACTTAACCTGAACTGTGTCTTCAAGTTGTTAAACCAACCCAAGCCCAGGGCGCTCGTGCAGGTAAGCCTAATATATTTAATACTCGACAAAAATATAAACGCACAAACTTGAAATGGTGAACAAAAATAGAATGTCGTGACATTTGCTCAGATTCTTGATGCATTTGTTTATGGAATGAATTGTTTTGCTCAAACCCAGTAGTCCAGTGTCACTCGGCCACTCCTATTGAATATTTAAACTCACAAGAGTCATGGAGCATGGCAGAGTGGTGGTCAATATGCGTGACCACTTCACAGACACTCCTTATCGTCTGGTCAATAAGAGGGCACACCAAAATGTGGACTTTTGTCAATATGCCACAGATGTCACAAATCATGAGGGAGCGTGCCATTGGCATGCCGAGTGCTGGGTTGAGCGTTATGAATGTGCGTCATTCCAGGCCACGATGGACAACCTGGTGATGTCCATGCGTCGCCAGTGTAGCGCTCTGAGTGAGGCTAATGGTGGACACACGCTATTTATGAGTTTGTGAACTTGGATCATCGAGCCCCATTGTGTTCTTCCTGCCGTTACTCCAGGACTTTTGTTTTGAAATTGATCCTAATGCTCGCAAGAAGTTGTACTGTTATTTTTGGGGAGTTACTCTGTTTCGTCACATAACAATAACAAGTTTTTCTTTGTGCGTTTATGTTTTTGTTGAGTGTATATTCATTAAAAATTGTTTTTATTGCTATTAAATTAAACCATGTGAAATCACTTGTCATTGTGTACAGCATTTCAGATAACGGCGCAGACGACGGGCATCTGTTGGAAGTCGCCGGTCTCGTCACGTGGAACGCGTTTAAAGTGGGAATAACACTGAGGAGTCTGAGGAGGATTTGATCAAATTAACAGTTGCTGGTGTTTTCAATAAAGATTTGAAAAGAGCTCTGTGTTGTCAGTCATTAAAGGAAATGTCATAAGGTTATCTGAGGTTGATTTTTGTAGTTTTTGGTTATGGGGCTTTCCAAACACATTTTTTTTATATCCACAATAGTGATTATGTGAAGAGCATAACTCTAAAGGAAAATTATGGATTTAGATCATTGCTTCTCAAAGTGCAGCCCACAGAAACATTTCTGGCGGCCTGCAATGAAATAAAGGTGATATCCATAGTTTTAATCCAGGAACTACTAAGCTTGTTAAATGTTAATTGGACATTACTGGATACAGACCAATAAGTTTAAGCTGTAGAACTGCAATCTGGTCATTAGAATAATCACAAATGGGATTTCTTTGCTTTTTGAGGCGGCCCTCAGTCCAATGTTGGTTTCCTAAATTGGCCCTCGGGTATCAAAACTTTGAGAACCCCTGATTAATATGGACTATTCTGGGGATGAATGGGCTTTAGTGGAGGGTTACAGATTAACAATTATTCTTACTTTATTCAGTGGGTTAGTATATTGACAATGAGGGGAAAAGGGTGGATGTATGTGCTCTCAGTGCTTTTACTATTGAGGCAATAGTGTTATTTACTGCTCCAAGTCATGTTTAAAGGCGCCAAATGTAAGAGTGTGGCCAAAAACGGTTACTGCATTCAAATTCAAAATACCAAGGTCTTTTAGGTTTCGTTTTCTGACGTAACTGGCAACCCGTGGTTGCTCGGCAGCTGAGACTCTCCTGACTGCAGTGATTGTTAGACGGCGGTAGGTGGCGCCACATGCCAAAACATGATTTGCAGTCTGCAAAAGATGTTTTTTTTAATGTAGAGATTTTGGCTGTACTGTCGCTGTTGGTGAGTTCAGTTTGTTATATGAACATTATTCCTGAGTCTCTGTGACATATTAGAAGGATTTTACGGCCAGTTGCTTTAGATTTATTACATAATGCACGTTTAAATTGTACTAATTATGGTCTTTAGAAAATGTCTCTAAAAGTCTTAAATTTGACTTGTTGAAACCTGCAGAGACCCTGTTAGAGAAAATGTTATCTGAGGTTGATGAGTTTGTAGTCTTTGATTATGGGGCTTTCCAAACACATATATTTATGTGTATGTGAAGAGCTTAACGCTAAAGGGAAATGATGGATTTGGATGGAATATTATGGGGGTGAATGGGCTTTAGTGGGGGGGTTACAGATATGGGATTTATTTTTAACAATTATTCTTGCTATATTCACTGGGTTAGTGTATTGACAATGAGTTGGAAAAGATGGAAGTATGTGCTTTTAGTGAATTTGTTCTGGTGAGGCAATCGTGTCATCGCCTGCTCTAAGTCATGTTTAAGTTATTCTAGTTATTTGCATGTGGTTTTTAACAGTAGTCATAGCGTTGTTCAGAGTTATTTCCTTGATAGATGAATATCTGATCTCTTGTTAACACATGACAGATGACAGATTCAGTCCCTGATGGTATTTCCTGATTTCCCTGCTGCCGTTTGTCCATTGTTGAGGTGCCTGTTTGCCAGTAGGGGTGATCATCATCACTCTGAGAGAGTCCTTCCCCCCACCGCCTCGTATTTTTTTTTTTTTTTCTCTCAACTTGTGGCAGAAGTGCGGATGTGAGTCGCATACTGATACGGAACAGGCCGCCAGTTTTTTCCTCGCAACAGCAATGCTCGCGGTGGAGCGATGAATCCAGAGGAGCAGACCGTAACGTGGTTGATATCACTCGGAGTGCTCAGCTCGCCGAAAAAGAACATCGCGGACCCGGAGGACTTTCTGAAAACCTCGCTGAAGGATGGGGTCGTCCTGTGCAAGCTCACCGAGCGGCTCATACCTGGCTTCACACCCAAGGTGAGGAGGAGACGAGCTAACGCTAACTTTAACCAATGTCTTCATAATAAACGACGGCGTTCACTTAAAAAAAAACAAAAACGAAGGGAGTGGTTTCAGATGTAACTGATACCGAGAAGTTCTCCCCGCAGCAGTTGGGGCCTTTCGGACATTGTGGTGTTGTAGTTATCAACATTGAGTTGTTCGTGTTTTTTTTTTTGTTTTTTTTAATAAACGCCGTTTTATCTACGGCTTCCGTCGCTGGTGGTTTTACAATAAATGGGGAATTATTCAAGGATGCGGTTTCCAGTGAAGCACAGCGAATGTTCCGCATTCTTGACACAAGTCAGCCCGAAGTGAACACCCACCAAAACACAAGAAATTCTTCTTCTGCGAGGAGTGCGTGAAACACACACACACACACACACACACACACACACACACACCTCAGGAGACACGGACTTTATTTTAATGCGCACACACTCAGAGACTACGTTGTAATATGTGAAGTTAGTTCATAACATTGCTAACGCTTCGTTACCGAGATGCTAAAAGTTGATCATTATGAATAACAGTTGTACAGCAGCTAGTTCGTCACTTCCTCCTGAAAGTCTCCTCAGTGTAACCGGAAACACAATGAAACAGGAAGTAGGGACTTTTTACCTTATATGTTCTAAAAAAAAAAAAAGCACGCCTTGCTTGTTCTTCTATCTCGTTCTTTTTCACACACGAACATATTTTTGTTCAGTTACTATTTCGCGGAAAAAAAGCAAAGCTTCTCCGCGCACATTTTTTTACCCCAAACAAACGTGAATTAATCTTTTATTTTGAAAGTCAGAAAAAAAGAGAGCGGATGTTGTTCTCAAAAGCGGCGTCACTTGACACTTGTGTGCTGTAAATGGTTTGTGTGTGTGTGTGGACACGCAGGAATATTTAATCCACTCTCTCTCGGTCTACTTTACTGTATCGCGTTTGTGTCACTACGGCGCGTTTTTGTGTGACACACAACAAACATGGATGTCACGTCGGCAGGGAGCGTCAGACAAGCACGCGTGTAAACCGAGGTGTTTGTTTATATATTTGTGTCGTGTGTGTGTGTGTGTGTGTGTGTGTTCAGTACTGCCAGGATCCGAGGACCGAAGTCGACTGCGTTTCCAATATCAAGGAGTTTTTGAGAGGATGCTCGTCTTTGAAAGTGGAGGTAAGTTTCCCCTCAAGTGTGATGTTTTTGTCTCGGCTAGTAAATCTTCACTTAACCCTCTCTATCCCAGAGTTGTGTTGTTTGTGCTTGTATTATGACCTGCTTCTGCTGTCATATGTTGTCTTCACACATCCATTTTGGTGTGTGTGTGTGTGACCTGAGCGAAGCTGTATTGTGATGCACAACCTGTGATTCAACAGCGTTAACTTCCTCTTCACTTATCTGTCATGTTGCAGTGGCTGTGGCTGCACACAGGGTCAACAAAAACAAAACTCTCTTGAATTCTGTATTCCATTCACCACCAAAATCTTCATATTCCTTCCTTGGGGCATACACTTTATCCCCAGAAACATTTCATCCAAATTCCTAATTAACATAGAGCCCCTGTGGCGGGTAGTAAGGATAAAGAAAATCCCTATTTTCGAAGCTACCTTTACTTTTAAACCGGGTCAAATCATTTGCAGATGTCAGCCTGTTTGTGACTTTCCACACTGGACACTGGTCGTTTTTTCTGTTTTGAGCTTTATAAATAATCTTGAATCACTTGAGTTGGTTTTTCTTTAAACAGCCCATTGAGTCAGCAGCTCTGGCTCGCTGCAGAGTCGCAGCGGTTCAGTCGTTTCCACGTCTGGGAGGTCCCACTTTGCTTTTATCCATCAGCCTGCGCTGCCGTAGCCCCGTAATTAGAATGTTTGAGGTTTGCTGTCAGAAGTATCAGTCGGCGAGCCCTGCCCATCCTATGGTCAGCGATGTGATCGTCACGGTGAAGCAGCTATTGCTATTTTGAATTGTGGCCACACTTGTCCTGTGACTGCACAAAGAGAGCAGTCATACTACTTTCACTTCTGCCTCTGAAAAGCTGAAAGAGGAAGCATCAATTACTGCTCACAAGGCCTCAGGTTTTTTTTTTGGTTGTTGTTGTGTTATGAGCTGCATGCTATGATTTATTCACACTGATTTAATCCAGTCATTTAGAGCAGGGGTCTCAAACTGGCGGCCCGGGGGCAACATGCGGCACACCAATGGATTACATGCGGCCCCCCATTTAATACCATGTTGTAATGAAAACTTGACGACCTCACCGTCTTTTAAACACAGTGTGTAGATGAGGCACAGCTGCCAGCGAGGTGATAGAATACAATATATGTTTGCTAGTAATGTTTTTTATAACAGTAATAATAAGACATTTGGTCATAATTATCCCATTATTAAATGTATCATATACAACATTTAATGACATATATAAAAACACTTGTTAGGGCCAGAGCCACAAATGGCAGTGGCCAAAACGGCTCCTGGTATGAATTTTAATTACAGTTGTCCACACTATTGTTTATGTCATTTAAAATAAATGTCAGTTTTTGATATTAATACATTCATTTTGCATCATAAATAGTATTATTAAGTAAACGTGTGATATCATGATGCAATCATTTTTTCCCCACTTGTTGTTCTCTAGGCCGCCCCCCCTCTTGACCACAATAGATGTGCATTGCCCCCCAGGTCATTTGAGTTTGAGACCCCTGCTTTAGAGTAAACTGAATTCATAACATGACTCATGTGAAAAGACCCCAGGCTCAGTCTTTGTTTTTATACCGTCTTTTAAATAGTGGTAAAAAAAAAATCATTATATCACAAAAAGTGATATCACCATATTCACGGTATTTTCTTCCCCGTAGCGGTGACATTTGCTTTAGCGCCGGTTTTGACGTCCTATACAACTCATGACCATGGCTGTACGACTCAAACTCTATATTTAAGATGTTTTATTTAAAATGTGTAACCTTATCCTCTGGAGGAAAGAAGATCGCAGTCTTCAGACGGAGAGAGAGAGAGAGAGAGAGAGCGAGCAAAGCAGTGAGAGATTGCGAGTGTTGGCATTCAGAGATACACAAATGAGCCTGTTTTTATTAAACCCCACCAACGTCACAGAACATGCTTCATGTTTTCCTGTGTTGCTTTTCACTACGTGTCTAATGTTTGTTGCGGCCTTAAATAAGTCGTCCGTTTTTAATTAGATATGATTGATGCACTCTGAATGCTCTCCTCTTGTTCCCTTTTTCCACGTCTCCAGGGCTTTGAACCGGAGTGGTTATACACCGGGGAGAATTTTGGCAAAGTACTGACCACTTTGCTGGCTTTCAACTTCGCCACACAAGGTACCCGTACATGCTAACATTTGTTTTGTTTTGAAATTTGAAAGAAGGCCTTGGAGGTCAAAAATGTGAAGTAATTCAAGTCATTTATAATAAATAAATGCTTCTTTAAGTGTTCTCACTTCTCCTATTGACACACTTTATATAAACTACCGTTCAAATGTTTGGGGTCACTTAGATATGTCCTTATTTTTGAAGGAAAAGCACTTTTTTTCAATGAATATAACATTAAATGAATCATAAATACACTCTATACATTGTTAATGTGGTAAACGACTATTCTAGCTGCAAACGTCTGGTTTTTAATGGAATATGTACATAGGTGTATAGAGGCACATTTACACTGTTCTAATGGTACATTGTGTTTGCTAATTGACTACATTTTCTATTCATTTTGCAACTCTTTCGATGAATAAAACTGTGACTTTTTAATGGAAAACACAACAAAAATTGTATAGGTGACTCCAAACGTTTGAACGGTAGTGTAAGCAGTGGCCTTCTGATGTCATTTGCATCATATATTATGTGCTTTAATGGTGTTATTTTTTGTCCAAGCAGCCATTCTGAATCATGATTTTGTGTGTGTGTGTGTGTTACCCATGACCAGCTGTCATGACAGTGTGTGATTGTATCATGCTGGGGAGGGGCCATATTGTCTCATTTGCATCCATATATGCTCAATGAATAATATTTGTCTTTGTCTATCATGTCAAACTCAAGGCTCGGGGGCCAGATGTGGGCCGCCACGTCATTTTATGTGGCCCGCGAGTGATTAATTGGTCTTAAATATCTGTGTTGAAATAGGTCTATGCTGCTTTAAGGCGTGCGTTGACCATAAACTACATTTCCCACAATGCACGACGAAAGTGACGGCATCACCATCGCGGACCGGGTTACATCTCTAATGCATCACATTTGTAACTTGAATAAGTAATAAATACAGAAAGTTATTTAGCAATATGTTACAGAGCAGTTACCTTTATTTTATTTACTATTATATTTGATTACATTTATTCTCTATGACGGGTAACCATTATGCTGATGTGGCCCTCAGTGAAAATGAGTTTGACACCCCTGGTCTATTGTATATGTTTGTGTGTCCATGTTGAGAGTGCGTTTGTTCAATATTGACACACAGCTTGAATTGATTCACACAGCGTCACAGCACTGCTCAGGTCTGATTGCTTTGCTCCAAAGCCCTTGTTTGGGTGAACTGAAGAGGTTTGATGACTCCTTTGAATCCAGCTCACGGCGATATCGATTGTTTAGTCCCCCACCTCGGCGTGTGTCATAATATACAATCATGTTTCAGATTATTGTATCTGTCACATACCTGGATTAGCTTGTGCCTGACATTCAGGCTGCAGCTCGTGGTTATGATGATTGTCTTGTAGAGCTGCAAGTAACGATTGTTTTTCATAATCGATTAATCTGTCGATTATTTTCTCCTTTAATCGTTTGGTCCATAAAACGTTATGATTCTATTCATCTGGCTGGTTAAGAAGCAGAAGACGTGGGTTAGTGACCAATAGAGGCCGTGAAGCAAGTTAGGGGTGTAAAAATCTCAACGCCTGTAAACCGAGACACAAAAGATGAACATGAATGAACGATCATATTCATAACGGGTGTAATGAAATTGAAATATATTCTGACTCGCATGAATATCGGCCAGTGTCGCTTTCAAATAGACACCAGCACAACAACGCCGTTGTCTGGATAAAGATTCAAAGGGAAAACGCTGTAATAGGAAATTTAAGACGGTCAGATGTTGAAACCCCCTGTGATTGAAGATCATTGTTGTGCCAAAAGTGAATTTTAAAGCTCCCGTAGACCCGAAGTTACAATTCACGCTGTTTATTTGGTGTTTATCTGCACCATGACCTTGTTTATGAAGCACTAAAGTTTGGAAACAAGCGGTTCAGACACTGCTGACAACGATACAAACGCTCTGAAAAAGCCTGGAATGGTGACGTAAGGATCCTGAAGTCTCCTGAACAACAGATCCTCCTGCTCCGGGCACTAGTCCGGGCACATCCGGTTTGCATACATTGAAGCCAAGAAGAAGAAGAATGTTGTGGAGGCGTTGTGGAGGTGTTTTTCCGACTCCGGGTCAAAGTCGTAAAAGGGGACTGCGGCGGGGAGTCGTGGCGAAACCATTTTTAAACATTGTCAAAACAATGTTTTGTTGATGATGAGTAGCAGTGCATCCACCGCTCCAGAGGGGGGAGCTGCGCTTCTGAGAGCTGAAGTGCTAATTACGTCACTTCCAGGTACCTGGAAAGCCCTCATTGGCTGACCAATCACAACACAGTCTGTCTTCTAAGGTTGAGATTTCAGTCTGAAACAGCGCGGCTGACGAGAGCTTCAGTGAGGAGAGATTTTGATTGGCTGGTTTGCAGCAACTAAGAGGTTTTTGACCATAAAAGCAAGTGAATGTATGTAAGTAGACCTCCATAACTCGCATATATGTACGATAGGACCACTCTATGGGAGCTTTAAATGATCCACGTAATTCCATTAAGCTAAAAAAAATACCCTCACTTGATTAAAACATATAAATAAAAAAATGAAGGCTGGTAGAGGCATGCAACCACAGGGCAAACATTCCTTTTCCAAGCCTCGCTCCTCTTCTCCTACCTCAGGAGTTTTGTTGGTTTAAGGTTAATTCTTTGATCGTTGCCAGCATAGAAATTACAAAAGTAAACCACAGAGCTTCATAGGGCGACTCTGTATGTGGGGAGTGGCATGAGCGGATCAGTGGGTCCCCACCAGTGCATGTGCACCGTCCTGCTGCTTTCTCACGTCTCTGCGTATGGGAAACATCAGGAAATCTCTTGCGTTTCCATCTTTAACGTACTCCGTGGACAGATTCCAGATGACAGTGCTGATAAAATCTGGAGGGATTTCACAGAGAGTGTTTCCATAACACATTTGAACGTCCCTCAGAGTGTCAGTTCTTTGGCCTCGAGTTGAACTCCTTATTTGATCTGCATTAGAAGGCCTGCGGTGCATGCTCATCATCGTTTTTTATTATCTCCTGCTATTTGCGATGAGATTAGACAGAAGACCTGGCTTGCAGGAAGACCTGGCTTGCATCCAGTTGGATTTGGAGAGGGATTTTTTCAGTGTGTTTGCACTTGTTAGCTTGTGTGAAGGATTGCGCGTCATTGCAAGGGCAGCCGTGTGTCTCTTCTCGAGTGAGTAATGGAAATAAAATTACAACCTCTGTCAGAGCATCTCCAGATCTGCACTCTCTGCAGAACAGCTGGCAGCGACTGGAGCTAAATCACAGCCACTGTTGCTCTGCTCTGCTGCAGTAGCTTTTTCTGATGACACAGGAGAGCGAGGCCTTGGCTGCGTCTGTGACATAACTCTGAGAGAAGGAGTTGTAGGAAAGTATATAAAACGGTGTGTTTTAATTAGTTGCACTTCCTGGACACTGCATCATGGATGCACTCTGAGACATGTTTTTATTTCCGTATGTACTGGAAGTTGCCTCTTTTTACAGCTACTTGATAAATATACAAAGTTTTAGAAATGTCCTTATTTTTGAAGGAAAAACACTTTTTTTCCCAATGAATATAACATTAAATGAATCATAAATACACTCTATACATTGTTAATGTGGTAAATGACTATTCTAGCTGCAAAGGTCTGGTTTTTAATGGAATAAACTACCATTCAAAATTTTGGGCTCACTTAGAAATGTCCTAATTTTTTAAGGAAAAACACTTTTTTTCAATGAATATAACATGAAATGAATCATAAATACACTCTATACATTGTTAATGTGGTGAAGTTTATTTGTATAGCGCCATTCTTACACAAGGCAATTCATAGTGCTTTGCAGGCAAGGGAATATATTTGAAATGAAAACACAATCAATTAAAAAATCAATTATAGACATTAAAACAATTTAAAATCATTTGAAATTAACACACAATCAACTAAAAAAATCAGTAATAGAAATTAAAACAATTCAAAACAATTAACATTTTAAAATCAAGCAGAAATGAATGCATTTTAAAATACTTATTTTTAAATTATTAAAATCATTAAAAAGGAAAGTAATAATTAATAATTACATTGTGTTTCCTTGTGCAATTCATTCAAAAATCCTTATTTCTAATCTTGTCAATGTCTCAACTATATTTTCTATTCATATTCCAACTCTTTTGATGAATAAAAATCTGACTTTTAATGGAAAACACAACAAAAATATTGTATAGGTGAGCCCAAACGTTTGAATGGTAGTATATATATCCCCCCACCCTTTGTGCACCTGTGTCAGATGTGATGATTTCTACATGTGTGTACGTGTGTGTGTGTGTGTGTGTGTGTGTGTGTGTGTTTTGAGGAGATGTTTGAACCCCTAAACCAGCAATAACAGTCTCCACATGTCCTCTGTGTGTGTCTGTGTCCTCAGACTGTGCAGCAGAGAGGTCATGTTCGCAGTCCAGCGCCTCGTCTCCTAGTCAGTCCACGTCTTCACACACCCTCTCCTCCGTCAAATCCAAAGGCTCTCTACGTAGACAATCCAAATCACTGGTACGTCACTTCATCTTCTACATTCAACGATTTTCACAAACGAAAACGTGCTATATTTCACTGATATATGATAATCGCTCCAACAGGAGATGTCCGAGAACGGCGGTGGCGGCGGCGGCGGGCAGTCGCTGGTGAAGGCTCGCTTCAACTTCAAGCAGAACAACGAGGACGAGCTGTCGTTCAACAAAGGCGACACCATCCTTGTGACGCGGCAGGAGGAGGGAGGATGGTGGGAGGGCACGCTCGGCGGCAAGACGGGCTGGTTTCCCAGCAACTACGTCCGGGAGATCAAACCCTGTGGTGAGTCATGAATTGATGGGCTCTATGGGGACGTCGGTCTCAAAATAATACCATCACAAGCACGTCTTTAAAGGTGCATTATGTAATAAATCTGAAGCAACTGGCTGTAAAATCCTCCTAATATGTCACAGAGACTCAGGAATAATGTTCATATAACAAACTGAACTCACCAACAACAACAGCACAGACAAAATATTTGCATTATTTTGCAGACTGCAAATCATGTTTGTGGTTTATAATCATGTTTTGGCATGTGGCGCCACATACCGCCGTCTACAATCATTGCAGTCAGTAGAGTCTCAGCTGCCGAGCAACCACGGGTTGCCAGTTACGTCTGAGCTACAATGGCGGAGAAAAGGAAACCTAAAAGACCTCGGTATTTTGAATTTGAGTGTCGTAACCGTTTTTGGCCGCATTCTTACATATGGCGCCTTTAACAATCAATGCTCTGTTTTGGAAGTTTTGGCATTATTTATGTTCCAAGACGTAAAAAATAAAAATTTTCAATTTCAGTGGGAACTTCTTACTGATCGAAGCTCGTTTCCTTTACAGAGAAGCCTGTGTCTCCTAAAGGAACTCAGCTGACCAAGAACTACTACAGCGTGGTGAGTGCCTTTATTATCATTCTGTGCCCTTTTTTTTTTACCCAAGTTGTATTATTCTCCAGAAATGGCACAGCTTCATTTGATTTGCTCGTACATTGTGCACGGTCACAATTTTACATTTCAAATGTCCTGTTTATTACATTTATATTTACATGTAAGCATTTAGCGCAGACGCTTTTATCCAAAGCGACTTTCAAAAGACTAATAAGCGACGTAGAAGTCGTCCTGAAAGTCCTATTAGAGCTGAAACAATTAATAATTGATTATTAAATGAATCGTCAACTATTTTGATAATCGCTAATAGCTTTTTTCATGATTAGAACAAGATTTCTGATTGTTTTAGCTTCTTAAATGTGAAGATTTTCTTTGTTTCTTTGCTCCACATAACAAAGAAATCGTTAAAACGGAATCATTTTGGTTTGTGGACAAAACAAGACATTCGAGAACATAGTTTTTAACATTTTCTGACATTTTCTGGACCATTAATCCAGAAAATAATCATAATATAAGCCTTTATGAGAGCATTTACGTAGGTTGGAGCAGACCCATGAAGCAGCTAGCTTTGTATGCTAGCATCAGCGAGTTGAGGCTAGCCAGTGGAGCTCACTGTATTTATTAATTGAATAATAGCTTCTTCTTTTTTTTTTGGGTCAAAAAAGCTTCACAACCCTCTGATCTGTGTGTGAATCCTCTAATTCGATTTAAACTCTGCTGTCCTCTTAGCTTAAATTAAAAAAGCAAGAACCAGAGCCTTGTTTTTGCGGTGCTAACATGCTAACATTCCGATGGCGTTGCTGTTGCAGGTGGTGCAGGACATCGTGGAGCACGAGCGAGAGTTTGTCAAAGAGTTACAGACGCTGCTGACTTGTTACCTACGGCCGCTGCAAGCCAGCGACAAGTAAGAGCAAACACAGTGGGATTATTATTATTATTATTATTATTATTATTATTATGATCAATGACATCCAACTTTTTGTTGTCTTATATCTGCTGTGTTTGCTCAGGCTGAGTAGTGCAGACAGCGCCACCCTGTGTGGAAACCTGGAGGAGATCCTCACCTTCCAGCAGGGACTATGTGCAGCTTTGGAGGATTGTACCAAGTAGGTCCTTTTATTTTATTTTTTTAAATTTCATTTTGCACGTATACACTACCGTTCAAGAGTTTGGGGTCACTTAGAAATGTCCTTATTTTTGAGGGAAAATCTTCTCTCTTTTTTTTTCAATTTTCAATGAAAATGTCTTTCTGTGTGTGTTGTGATGTTATTGCTTTATTTGCCTTTTTCTTCCACGTCTCTGACCCTTGTCTCCATGTGTCTGACTCTGCAGAGTTCCAGAGGGCCAGCAGCGAGTGGCCGGCTGCTATTTAAACCTGATGTGTCAGATCAAGACTCTGTACATGGCTTACTGTTCCAGCCACCCTTCAGCTGTCTGCATCCTCACTGATCACAGGTCAGCCCCTGCACACACACACACACACACACACACACACACACACACACACACACACACACACACACACACACACACACACACACACACACACACACACAACAGCAGATTTCCTAGATGTTCACAATCCTATATTATTATTATTTTTTAATATATATTTTTTTTTGCTTACTGAATGTCACTCATGCTGCACAATGTTTGACTAAAACAGAAACCACTTCCTTCAAACCATATTTTGACCCAGTGGTTCCCAACAACCGGTCACATGATGAAGTGATGTTTCATGAAATGAATTACTGATAACAAAATTGTATTCCTTCACTTTGTTAGGTCCTTGTTTATATTTAATGATTAAAAAAGCAGAAAATATATACTTTCCACAGGTTGGTTTTTTTGTCCACTATTAACCTTTCTATACACTAATGTCAAAAGTCTGGGCTCATCTAGTCAGACTTTTATTCATCAAAAGAGTTGCAAAATGAATAGAAAATATTGTCAAGACATTGACAAGATTAGAAATATTGATTTATATTCAAAATACAAGGGTTTTCAATGGTTTTCTAATCATCCAATAGCCTTCTAACGTGATTAGCAAACACAATGTACCATTAGAACAGTGTAAATGTGCCTCTATACACCTATGTACATATTCCATTAAAAACCAAACGTTGCAGCTAGAATAGTCGTTTACCACATTAACAATGTATAGAGTGTGTTTATGATTCATTTAATGTTATATTCATTGAATAAAAAGTGATTTTCCCTCAAAAATAAGAACAGTAATGGTAGTGTATGTCTGATAAAAGTTGACATGGTTTATTACCATATGATATGAGGATTATACTTAAACTGTAGTTTAGCTGAGAGCCACAAGGTGTCAGGCGTTCCATCTGTAAATCACATGGAGGATAATCTGAGAGTGTGCACAAACACAGAAGTTTCCTTGACTCTATTTATTATTATTAATAAACTGCATTTTGAGTATGACACTGCTGCTATGATACAAGCACAGTCACAGTGAAGTAAAATAAACTCAAACAACATGGCTATGGTTTGCTTTTAAATGAACTGCCTTGCCAGATTCTACATGAAGATGTGTGAAAGATAACGATGCAGAAGAAGTCAACTGTTGACAGGATGCAAACAGTTGTGGTTACAGGCGAGCGAGCCACTGTTTGGTTGTTTTTTTTTTTTTCATTCACATTAAGCGTGTTTTTGCTTCTCAGGAGCGTCGCTCACAGTTACCAGGCAGCGCTGCTACGACATGTCGACGTGTTCCTGCAGCTGATAGGAAAAGGTCAAACAGCTAAACTGTAGACCTGATTTCTGCTGCGTTTTATTAAGGTGTTTATTAGGTTCATTGTGTTAGCCATATGTGCTACTGATATGATGCAAATAAATAGGGAAGTGTGCTAGCATGACAAATATTGCTTTTATTATCAAACATTGAGATTAACGTAGTGGTCCAGTAGTTGAATCAGTTTTCAGTTTAAGTCTGAGCATACTGTAACATTCATAACTCCACTCTGAGGTGACTTACCCTGAGAAAGGAAACTCAGACTTTCCCTCATCTCAGGCTTAACCAAGTCCGAGTTATCAAATAAACCTGTGTTTTCCGAACCAGGGCCCTGAGAAACAGCTTTGTATTTTTGTTTTTTTGAAGTTGATGATATGCAAATCTGCATCAGTGACTTATACATAGCTTTATAATCAATGTAACTGTATTTCATAATACACTCTGGTCTGTGTGACTAAAGTAGGTCTTTTTAAATAGCTTATTTTCAGTCTCAGGATATGTTTTAGGCCAGGGGACGGCAGCCTGTAGGATGAAAAAAGCCATTTTTGTCACCTCTTTATCTTAATAAAATTAATTTAGAGCTGCAAAAAAAAAAACACAAAATGAAGATAATAACACGTATAAAGGTTTTTATATAGATATACGATATAAAATAGCAATAGCTAGTGAAATTTAAGAACTACAAAATGTTCATAATGTTTACACCCAACCTCTCATAAAGTGGAGCAAACCCATGTTGATGTAGACCTAGTTCTTCCACTGTTTCATTGTTTGTGGCAAATAATGAAATTAAAACGAACCTTCTTTGAAATAAATTAAGCAAATCTTTAGATTGTATTATCGTTCATGCTTGAGAAAAAGGTGTGTGGATACAAAGATGGACAGGACATCCAAATGTGTACTTAATATGATACCTAATACGTCGATGTTGGATGTGATGCACAACATATTAAAAGTCTTATATTATTCAAAATCAACCTTTTAATCATTTTAATCCTTATATTTGGGACTCTGGAGGCCCTACCAGTCACCAAAGTGTGAAAAAAGATGACTCACTCATGTTTTTATGGTCCTCAGATAGAACACACCATTGACTTCCGCGTTCACTGTTGACGTCACAAGACTAAATTCCTGGAATAGTTGTCTCGCTGAGCTTTGTCCGTGAAACAGGCGAGAGTGCAGACGAGGGCAGCGGTAGTCGGCGAAAAGTCCTATCCTTGTCTCCACAGTGCAGCAGCACAGAGTCCTACACAAACTTCCAGCCTCAGAGGATTTATCTGCCCAGTGGATACATGTTATATATGACGGCAGTGTGCCTGCTAGAGCCTGCAAATGATCGCTTTTACAAATGTTAACTGCTGTTATTTTAACATGATGGTTTTTTTTGGTAGCATTGAAGGTTTATACGGTACTATAACGTTCTTAACTGTGTGTGTGTTTCTCTGTGTTGAACAGCGACGAACTCGACAAATTCATGGAGAGCCAAGGAGCCAGCGCTCCGGGGATCCTGACCCTGACCTCCAGTCTGAGCAAACCCTTCATGAGGCTGGACAAGTATCCGACGCTGCTGCAGGAGCTGGAGCGACATGTGGAGGTACGGCGAGGGAGAGGAAATCGTGAAGAATGAGTCTCTGTGTATCAGTGTGTGAGAACGCTGACTTGATTTAACCTGCTGTGTTTCATGTGGTGTGCGATTTATCTTTTTACCACAGGAAGCCCACCCCGACTACGCTGACATCGTGAAGGCAACTGCAGTCTGTCGGAGCCTCGTGGTAAGTCTCCGGGAATCCAGTGGGCTGCTTTTACGTGCTTAAACGAACCCTAATCTGTGTAATCTCGGTAGATGTTGATCTCCACCTTCCTTTTTATATACACTACCACTCAAACGTTTGGGCTCACCTATACAATTTTTGTTGTGTTTTCTATTAAAAGTCAGACCTTTAGTCATCAAAAGAGTTGCAAAATGAATAGAAAATGTAGTCAAGACATTGACCAGATTAGAAATAATGACTTTTATTCAAAATAAAGAACCAGCAAAACTGTTTTCAGATCTGCTAACATCATTGCACAAGGGGAAGGATACAGAAAGCTATCTCAGAGATTTAAGCTCTCACTTTCAACTGTGAGGAACATTGTGAGGAATTGGAAAACATGCACAGTTCTAGTTAAGGCCTGAAGTGGCAGACCAAGAAAAATCTCGGATCAGCAGAGGTGAAGGATGGTGAGAACAGTCACAGTCAAGCTCCAAAGACCTACAACATAATCTTGCACAGATGTCACTGTGCATCGTTCAACTATTCAGCGCACTTTACACAAGGAGATGCTGTATGGAAGAGTAATGCAGATAAAGCCTTTTCTCTGCACCCGTCACAAACAGAGTCGCTTGAGGTATGATAAAGCACATTTGGACAAGCCAGCTTCATTTTGGAATTAGGTGCTGTGGACTGATGAAACTAAAATATAGTTATTTGGGCAAAACAAGAGGCGTTGTGCATGGCGGAAAAAGAACACGGCATTCCAAGAAAAACACTTTGTTTCCTAGAGTAAAATTTGGTGGCCGTTCCATCATGCTGTGTGGCCAGTGCAAGGACGACTACAGTGCTTTTCCTTCAAGAATAAGGACAACTTTTGAACAGTGGTGTAGATGACGGAACATTTTATCAGTCACTATATTTGCTGGTTATTTCTTGGCATATAGGAAGAATTGGTAGCATAGAAACAACCTTAGGAAATGCAATCCTTTTGTTTATGACGCATAAACACGTCGAAAAACGTCATAAAAACTTCCATTTCTTCACTTGTCAGACGTATAAAAGGAGAAAGCTGCAAACGGATAAGGTAGTTTACTTTCAGGTGATCTGCAGGGGTTCTCCCTGCAACAAGCAGGAAAAGTGACAATGCAACATCGGCAACTTTCCACGGCACCTGAAACAAAGATGGTTTTGTGGAGAGAGAGAGTTGTGCAGGGAGGGAGGCCTGTCCGCCCACACACACACACACTCACACACACACACACACACTGAGAATTGCACATTTTAAATGTCAGTATTGTGCCTTTTTCTTTTTTTCTGGTCTCTCACTTTCCTGTGCAGCCCTGTGTGTAAGAACAGGCGTGAGTCACCTCTCACCTGTTCTTACACAGAACCCAGATTTTTACCAGGGAAAC